>NC_056537.1:8234102-8534102 GCF_910596095.1 Thunnus maccoyii
AGATTGATCATCTTTCCTTTCCGTTGTTGATCTCACACTCCACTTCCACCTCCCAAAACAGCACTCGCACCCCTTTTTTAGTGTGTTTGGCGCACAATTGTCACAGCAAAAGCTTGAAAGGTGTAGTGCTAAATGGCTACCAGACGTGAGATGGAGCATCCTACGACATTTGAAATGTGTGTCTCTCAATTCATGAGGATGAATCATAAGTCCTAATTCAGTTCTAATGGTGAAGTATTTTTTGCCACAGCCTCTCTGTGTGTGTGTCTCTCTCTCTCTCTCTCTCTCCTTTTCTTCTCTTCCTCTCTTCATCTATCACACATAGAAACACAGATTCAGTCTTTCTGCGCGTCCTGGAAAAAACAAATGGCAGCCAGGTGATTAAAGTGGGTTGGGCAACTTGTCAACAGGTGGAGAGATTCCAAATCAGTAGCCAACATTTGTGTGTACACGTGTGTTTGTGCGTGTTTTGCAGCCATGCATGCATCAATGACAGTATGTGTCTTGGAGAAACGTGCAGGCGGCTACGTTCCCAAACTTGCTGATGTTGTTTATAAGTTCTGGATATAAAGATGACCACCTGTATTTCTACAAAATGTTGTTTTTCATCTTGATAGAAATAACTGTCTACAGATAAAAGAAGTGTTAATTGTTTACTTACTGTAATTTGCCACTGATGCTTACTGGTAAACTCAGTTTGTCTTTCTTAACTCTACAGGTGGCTCAGGGTCAGAAAAAGACAGAATCCTCTAGAGCGCCAGATTCTTCACTGAAAATACCTCAACAAGATGGGTGAGCGCTGACAGCAGGTATCAAACCAGTGACCAGTGGGTGAAGGACTGTCTCCCTGAACACTTATACTTCTGTATGTGAGTAAACTATAACCTCCACACAGAGTTTAAACAATAATCAGGTCATAATTTCTGAAAAACATTAATTTACACTTTATTTTACACATTAATTTCTTCTTCTAACGATGATCAGTTTCATTTACTTTGATTGATACTGAAACACTGAATGCAGTGAGTCTTCCAACCACTTGCACAGTTGCTTCTCTGCTGCAATCACCAATAAAGTAAATAGATAAAGTACATTTTGTAGGTAAAAGTTAGATCTTTCTACCTCCAGCCTTCATTTATATATATTTGTTTAGCCTTTTATTCCAAATATCGATAGATACAGAACACATTCTTACTGAATGTGTTTGTGTGTGTTGGCATTTTTGTCTTTATTTCATAGTTGAACATGCAGAAAGACAGGAAACAGCATCTTTTAAATAATCCAATGGGAATTTTAATTGTTTATTTAGCATTTAGGAAGAATGTGGAAATGTCTAAACACATAAAGGAAGACTTTAATCTGTCAGTTTTTTAAATATTCAGAATCACCATATTTGGAGATACGCTGTTTTCATGGTATATACTCTCTACATTATTGCCCATAGCTTGTGTATAAGACATGTAAATTGCAGTTCTATTGTGATTCTGGAGAGTGTATTACCATGTTGCTTCATCTGCCCATCATTAATTATCAGTCACGATATTTTCCTGGGCTGCAGATGAGTCAATGGCTTGTCAAAAATAATGGCAGTAATAAGAAAGAGTGCTTTACAATACCACTGAATAAATTAGTAAAAACAGTTAAATCTTGAGGGTTTCAGCACCACGGACAGCTCCAAGAAGCAGATCCTAATAGACAACAATAAACTATAAAGACCAAAACTATACAGACTTTACAGACGTCTGAACAGAATAACTCAACTTTGTTTTCACCAATAATTCCCATGCTGTTGTCATGGTCCAGTCCTCTGAGACATACTGTACTAATAATGTCCGTTATTCATTTAAAACGGCATGAAATGTTCCAAAGCAGCAGTGATGACACATCTTTTAACCAAGAATAATTCTGGGTTCTGTATTTGTCTATTTTTGATTTCTCTGAATTAAAAATTTTGGGGTCATATCAGGTCTGCTATCCTACCCAGAAGAACCCATTGTTTTCTCAGCATCCCGATAACTTGTAGATTTGCAGTCTATCTGCTCTCTGTCTGTCTGCATGGTGTTCTGGTTCCCTTGCCCTTAAGAGCTATGGGTTAAATGGGGAAAAAGGTTTTCGACATAGTCAGCTGGAGGATATTTTTAGACTGGAAGAGCCAGGCAGAGACAGAGATGGAAAGAGACAGACCCATTCTGACCTGTTTGACCTGATTACCAAAGCTAATTTTTATCATTACCTTAATCAATGTTTGGTTTATGTATGTTCTGGTTTTGCCTTGTCTTTGTGTCATATTGGCAATAATGACTAATATGCATATGTGGAATATAATTTGAATCATTCATATTTGTGAATTGTTGTCTCTCCAGTGGGACTCCACATTGAATCTTCAGATATCGATGTGTCTGGTCCGGCTCTCTACCTCAGTTGGCTCGGAAATGGTGGTGGTGGTGGTGGTGGTGGTGGGGAGATGTGAGTGGTTGTTGGGGGGGTAAAAATCTCAGAATAAAACATGTTTTCCCCACCTCCCCCCCTCCTCACCCATACCTACTCACTCACCCCCTTCGCCCCAAACACCCCAACCCCAAACACTCATATGCCCCACCCCTCTCTCCTTGCCAGCTGAATTAATTTGATACTATTTTTGAAAGTCAGTGTTTCTAAGGGATACCTAATGACGCAATGACGTCAATGCAGGTCAATAGCACACTGCTGGAGAAGAGGACCAGAGAGAGAGAGAGACAGAGATGGATAGAGAGAGAGAAAAGAGAAAGAGAGGTGGCTGCACGTCTCGTCATCGAGACACTTTTCCAAAGCCCTTCCCTGTGTTGTGACATGAATGGTTGTCTCCTCCCGAAGATTTCATTTTTTTTATGTTGCATGAATTCCTAATCCCTCCCCGCGAGCTGTTTTTTCATCGCCTCGGTCCTCGTGCCTTTTAATTGCGCCCGATTTATTCCCTTCCCGGCGGGTTTGCGCCGATAATAGCGCGGACTCTCAGTCGTGCTTCTCCTGCCCCATTCATGCTTTCCGTCTCTGTCTGGAAGTCATTCACAGACACACACACGCACACACACACACACAAACACACACACACGTTTGTACAGCTATCCTTGTTAGGACATTGCACTGACTTCCATTCATTGTGGACAGCCTAACCCAAACCCTAACCTTAACTAATTCATGCCTAACCCTAACCTTAACCTGACCTCAATTCACACCTTACCCCTAACTTTAACCAGGACCTCAGAAATGACGTTTTGTCTCATTAGGATCAGCCTTTGGTCCCCGTGAGGACTACTGGTCCTGACAAGGTCGGTGTTTATACCGGAAAAGGTCCCAATGAGGTAACAAAAACGCACACACACACACACACAGACACACACACACACACACACACTCACAGAGAGAGAAAGAAAGAGAGAGAGAGAGAGAGAGAGAGCGTCTATGCAGAGAGGTAAATCGTGCGCCTCCCCAAATGCGTAAAGTCCCCCATATTTGGCGGGCTCTTTCTATCAGCTGGCTCACATTTGTAACTCTGTGTGTACCCCCCCCCCCCACAACCCCCCTCCCACAACCCCTTCCTTCTCCCCAACCACCACCACCGCCACCTTTCCACTCCTAAACCCTTCACCCCTCTCAACACCACCACCCAACCAACCAACCAACCTTTTTTTTGAGCTGGCTCCCTGAATCCTGAATGGCAACACCAAATATTTTAGTCTCCGGCAGAACAGGGAGACGACGCACATCGGAGTGACCTGCTTTCTCCATCCTGACGCAGGACGAGAGAGTGTAGGCTGCCCTGCTTTTACCCTCCCTCTGTCTCCTCTTTCTGTGTCAGCCGGCACAAAGCCCTGCTTTTAAAAAAAGAGTTTAAATAAGAGAGAAAGAAAAAATCTAAAGCGAAAGGTAAGTGTCTTTTTGTAGATGGGGCGAATCCCGACCCCACATTTTTGCTGTGTACTAGTCTAGGAAGTTTGACCATGCGCAGATTTTTGGGAATTGGTGTCTCGGTGATTACCGGTTGATCTGAGGACGCGAGGGTAGCACTCTCATGAGCAGGAATGTAGTGGCTGGGAACGCCATCCAAAGTCAGGTTACCCGCCGTTTCTAGTTTGAATACATGTTTTTGACACGATGATCTGAATTATGTGATGTCGGTCATTTAAGGGGGAAAGCATACATTTGTGCGTTTTTGTGAATATTTTGATTATAAACGTGGATGAAGATATCTAACCGGAGCTTATAATTAACCATCTTTCTTATTTGCTGCACATGAGACATCCAGAGCGACTTTATTTAGGTTAATCACAGGGTATGCCGGTGTTTGCCGGTGTTTGCAAGCGTCGCTATCTCCGGGAACGATCCGAGGAGACTATAAACACAGCAAAGAAGCTGTATTCAGAAAGATTCTTTTTTTGGTTCTGTGTATGTGTGTGCATATTGACAACTGAGGGATTTTGCAGACACTCAAAGAGAGCGGGCTGCGGTAATGCGTAGGAGTATTCACGTGTTGGGGATCCTCTGCTTTAGGCTGCCTGCTCTGCTGAGATGCCTAGTAACAACCGAGAGAGAGGAGGACAGAGAGACTGAAAGTTTTGGGGGGAAAATGTTATTTTTCCGTCCATGTTATAACATCTATGATATTTCCTCCACTGTTTTGACAAGTTCATGTCGTGCCAATAAAGCAAATGTGAGTGTCTGGGGGAGGGAGAGCGAGCGAGGAAGAGCGTGACTCCCCCTTATTCGTGTATATTTGTTATAGACAAAGCTCAGCTTAGAGGAAAGGCGCCTGTAGTTCTTCACTTGTAAACAACTTTCCGCTGCGGACTTGCACACGTCACAGTCCACACGTGTTGCCAGTCACATCATGTTGCCCTTCTCTTGTTCATCAGTCCTGCGTGTTCTCTAATTTGGCACTTGTATTTAATGAAACAACATAAAGAAGCAAGTGATTGTGAAGTGTGTAAATTTCACGGGCTGTGTGGCAGCAGTCGGTGGTGGAGGTTAGAAAATTGGACAGTCGGACTGTTCAGCACCATGGACAGCACCAAGCTCTTATTTGACTGATGTAACCTGCGTCCACATGTCATCACAGGAGGTTGAGTTTCTAATATATGGCTGTAAATAGTCAGTCAATTGTACTTTCAAAAAACAGTTTCCTCCAGAGTTGCACGAGTTTGACACTATGATCTTCTATCCTGGAGATGCAAATGATAGATTGAGTGTAGATTACAGCTGTTTCTGACTTTCAATCAATGCAGCAGAGGGAGAGAGAGATTCAGTTTGCAAACGTTGGTGTGCTCATGTTTTTAAAGTGAGGAAGGCGCACCTGTAATGAATTAGTTGTGATAATGAGAGTGTAGTATGTTGTGTCCTTTTTCTCGTTGTGAGATGAAGTCGGGCAAAAGAACAAAGGAAGGTGATGGAGAAGTCTGCTGCTGCTTGCAACTTGCCGGAGTAAGGGGTGCATACTTTTTTTCTTTTGGGAAGAGGGAGGGGGGATGTAAGGAAGCATCTTTGGCTGAGTTTGTCGACACCACGCGGTGATCTTGCCGCACTGCACTGAGGACCCTCTGCTGCAACTCCCATTGATACTGCTCCCTCTTTGATTGAAGGATTGTGGACTACAGGGAAGTGTGTCTGTGTGTACATGTGTGTCTGTGTGTACAGGGTGGCTTTGCTGGTGGTTTGAGTGTGGAGGTTCGGTTGGATACTTGACAGTTGTCTCATCTTTTCATACATTGGCTAGGTTTTGTGGAAAAAAAGAGCCAGACAGTAACAGATGCCAAAATATCCAAAGCATAAAAACTGACCGTGCTCTTGTTTTTAATTATGACGCCTTATGTTGATTATCTTAGTGTAGACCACTTGCTAAATCCGCTCTGTGTGTGTGCCTATACATGCACTCGCCAGCAGTCACGGACATACAGTTGGCCTACAGGCAGGGATAAAAATAGCACAAACCGATGCGACGGGCGCAGCCCTTTTCCCTTCTCAGAGCCGACTTTTCTAGGTAGCTGCCACTCAGTGGATACTCACCACGTCCATCTCTGAACCCCCACTACCATCCACCTTAGCCCACCCCACCCCATCCCGTGAAGTCTCGTGAATCTCCACGCGGCACGAGTGCAGATGGACGGCGTGGGGTGTGTGTGTGTGTGGAGAGGGTGTATTTCGAGGAGAGGGTCTTACAATAAAGGTGTTACAAAATATTGAAGGGGAGGTGAGGTGAGAGACAGAGCATACTGTGGAGGGAGGTTTGTTTGTGCGCCTTTAGCATGGACAAGTGTGCGCTCCCTGTGGGTCTATCCGTGGGTGAGGGGGTCTGGTGCGTGGGCACGGCCAGTGGATAAAGGAGATGGAGGAGGAAGCGGCTCAGCTTGCCGTGTTTTCCTCTCCTTCGGCTTATAGATACTGTTTGTACCCGCCAAATGCACGGGATGCTGGGATAAAAATTCTCCAAGACCAAAACAGCACCAAGAGGGGATATATAGAGACAAGAGAGGGAGGGAGGCAGAGGGGGGGAGGAGGGGGGGTTTGGATGGAAACCCAGATGCTCCAGCATTAGAGGAGGGTTTTTACCAGGAGATAACCTACTCCGAAGCTGCAGTTTCCACGAGTCCACACCACATTATCCACCTGTAATATTTTCCTATTTTGACACTCGTTTTTTCCATGGCACATTTGCGAAGAGCTGATCACAGAGCGGCAGTGTCTTTAATCAGGCTCTCCGGGCTGTAAAGTGAGAGAATCTAAACGTGACGTCAATGCCTAGTAACTGACGCAGCCCTTCAACAAAAAAAAGGCTTTTTATTTATTATTTTTTTTCGTATTCTCGTCACCAAAGCTTAATTACTACATTTTACAGTGCTCCGTCGACTAAAAGAAAAAAGAAAATCCCAAAGGGAGCATCGGTTAATCCGCGTTCATCAGTATTTGGACCTATTTTGTGTTCATGAGTTTCAGCTGCTGAAGTGACACTGGGACGAGAAGCTTCTGAAGAGGGCGACAAGACATCAAATATTGTCGATGATATTGGCAGCGACGACGAGTTCCAGATTTTAGTTGTTGAACGGGGTTGGGGGGGTAGAAGGGGGGGAAGTAGTGTGTTTTAAGGATGAGAAGGAGAGGTGGTGGTGCTGTTGAAGGCACATTGGGTTCCAAAAAAAAAAAAAAAAAAAAAAAAAAAAACACTGCAATGATGCAACGGAGGGGAATCGGGGCTCTTGTGCAGAGTTGGAGAGGCAAAATTAATTTACATTACATGCACTTCACGTAACGTTCCTAAACGGTGCCTTTTGTGAGTGTTTTTTTCCCTTCCTCGTACTGTGACCTAAAAATAGCATCATAGTTTTGATCGTGCGCCAGAAATAGACAGACGGGTATCACTTGTATAAAAAGGGAGGCGATCCTGAGCAAACTTGGACGTGCCACTGTAAGCCCACATAATAACAAATGGAGGACTTAATCTGTTGCGTTTCTTCCAGACTCTAGTTGCGGCTCATGACTAAAAATCTCAATCTTTCTCTGTTTCTCTTTCTCCAGTTTAGAGCAAGGACGTGCCTGCGCCACGGTGAGTGAAACATTTGCACATGCAATGTTTAATTCCGTTACTTTTGTGTAATTTGGTAGTGCATGCTCCCGAGTGCCTGTGCTGTTTCTCTTCTCCCAATTTTTACCTCCTCCTCTGTCTCATGCACGCAAAAAACACTTGACTCCCGGTCGTAGGCATGGATTTTATTGGCATGCTTTACGAGCCATGTTTGACTGTAGAGCCGAAGCATAGAGCAACCCTTCCCGCAGAGTAGGAATCACCCCTTTTGGTAAATAAGCAAGTGCAAAAACTCCCCTTTGTCTGTTGGCGCTGTTGAGTCTCTATCACATATTTATTTTTTTTCCCTCCCATCTCCCTGCTTAACCGCGAAAGCGAGGGGAACCCTTCTCTGATGAGCGCTTAAGGATGCCTTTCCCTCCGTTTTCTTGTATTTAAGAGGAGTCGTACTGACAGAGATGCGGCGATGGAGGAAGAAGAAGAAGAGGAGGAGAGAGGAGGGAGTGAGGTGAAGGAGCTGTTGCTGCAGCAGAGACCAGGCGCACCGCATGGGGAAACCCGGGAGCTGTCCAGCAGCAATGGTGCTGAAACCACACCAAGTGGCGGTAGTGGGCTGTTGCTGGTGGTGGTGATGTGTTTGCGAGTGTGTTTGTATGCATGTGTGTCTGTGTGTTTGGGGTGGCTGGTGTTCCTGGCAGCCAAAAAGCTTTATTTACTCCTGTTTGGAAACCAGCAACATCTATTTTAAGTGAATCCTCTCTCCTGAAGCGACGTTGGAGGAGAAATACTGAAGCAATTCCCGCCTCTTTTAAATTGCCTGCCCTAATTGAGGGGAGACATTTGGCTCGGAAAGATGTTATAACAGAGCTTTTCCCGCCTGCATAGTTTGAACGGCCTCATCGGATGTCATAGGCAGGCAGACAGAGAGAGGGAGAGGGGGGGAAGAGGGAGACAGAGAGAGAGAGAGAGAGAGAGAGAGAGAGAGGCAGCAGCCGGACCGACTTGGATCAGCTCTTCTTCTGCACACGTCAGTTCCTCTCGTGCCTGGTCAACTCATAAAGGAATCAGTCTGAATTCTTTATCCAGCTTTTTTTGAAGTGAAGCAACTTTGCCTTCGCGTTAAAATGATCAGAGGATGTGTAGGTTTGCAGTGCACTCTCGAAATGTTTGCAAAAAGTAGCAAAAATAGTTCAAATATTCGGTTATAGAGGTCAGCCAGACGCGGCTAACTTCAGTGCTGCTATGAGTCTTTTGTTTTTTGTTTGTTTAAGAGCTCTCCTCACAGTAACTTTGCGTCCTATAGCGGCGAGGAGGTCGCGCAAGAGGCGAATGGAGCTTCGCTATTATCGCCTCCACTCCAAGAAAGAATTTGAAGGAATCACCCTTTCAATTAAGGTATCAGTGTTGAATTGGCGACCCGGACCCACAAGATGATGAATAGGCGACTGGCGTCTGCACAGTTCTGCAACCCAAACGGGACACAAGAACTGCGCTCGCCCACTCCCCGTCTCTGTTCACGACTTTTTGCCAAATCTTCCCAGTATTTTGCATGCAGGCTACGAGGCTACCGTGCCACAGAAGAAAGAAAAAAACACACACCGGCCACCTGTCTTTGTCATGCAAAATCCCGACTGTACTTCACCCTGCGATACATTCCTCCACCTCTCCAAACACACCAAAAAAAAAAAACATCTCTGTAATTCTTCGTCGGTCAAAACGCGCAAATACCGAGTCGAGGGGGCCAGATCTTGCTCAATAATTCAATACCAAGCGTGTGATTTCGGTGGAAACAACACGGATTCCCGAGTCGTGACTGCTAAAGTGAGTAATGTGCGCGTTGGCTGCGTCAGGAGAGGCAGTCACTGTGCAGTGCAGACGGTGGGGGAGAATCGTGACTGACTGGGTTGCAAATGAAAAGACCACCCAATAAAAATATCCACATCGGGAGGAGGGGGGGGGGGGGGGGCATGGCGGGAGGGAAAGGGTGGGGGTCTGAGGTCTGGGGTGGGCTTTTAGACTCTGTGTATGCACTAACCATTTCCCTAACCCTCCCCATAACAACCCCCCCCCCCCCCCCATCCCAAATATCTCCTTTCTCCCTAAAGCTTGTTTTTAGTGTCAGCCCTGCTGCTTGCTGGCATGCTGGCAGCCAACTTGAATGCAGACGAGTTTCATCAGTGATAGTGGGGCGGTGTGGATGGAGAGAGGAAGAGGGAAGGGAGGGGAGAGGGGAGGAGGAGGGGGGGGGGTCAAACCTGATTCAAAGAAGAACAAGAGAGGGGGGGGCGGGGGGGCAGAGAGAGGGGGGTTCGGATCCAGATCGTGACCCGGCCTCCACCTCGGTACAGTAACTTGCAGCTCCATCATGGAGCGGAAAGTTGAGGGATGTTTAGGGGGTTAGATGTCGCAATGGACACAGAAAAAACAAATGGAACTGTTGCAGGAATAAATTTAAAAAACAGGTAAGTTATTCTATATTATTTCTTTGTTAAATTTGACCCAAAAAACCCATCAAAACATATTAAAGATTGTTTGAACTAAGAGTGTGTGAGAATGAGTGGTTTACGGTCGTGATTAACTCTTTAACTCTTGATGTGATGCTCAGCAACGTGTTGTTGTTTTGTTAAGTTGTACATTGTTGCTGTATAAGCTGTGAACTGTTGAGGTATAACGTAGTGCGGGGTGGGGGATTTTAAAGTGTCATTCTGTTTAGTTTCAACCTTTAAACCGCTGTAAATGACTTGAACCATCGCGGCCGGGCTGAATGTGCAGTTCGGAGACCCCCGTGTCGTTTTCGCAGTGGTACCCTCCAGTGAACTCTATAGGTGACCATGAGTCGCCTCAGATGCTTCTTGCTATGTTTTGATGTGGAGGGCTGTGCGAAGCTTCTTCCGCACTTTTATATATTTATATATATATATATATATATATATATATATATATATTTTTTTTTTTTTTTTTTGCTTTGGTGTGTTTGCATTTCCCCATTATGTCATGTCGCTTGGCTTGTAAGGAAAGGAAAAGGGGCGTTTTTTTGTGACGAGGTGAAAATGGCTCATTCTTGCTCTCACGTCTTGTTTATTATTGTTATTAATAATAATAACATTGGCATCATAATTTAGTGTTATTTATCACGACTATTTGAAGCGCCGGTCAGTCTCGCAGCCTCGCTAGACGCCCTGCAAACGCAAAGAGAGAGAGAGAGAGAGAGAGGGAGAGGGAGAGAGAGAGAACAAGAAAAATGCAAATGCATATTAGCATAAAGCCGCACCAAATGCTCATATCCCTATATCAATTCATATACACTTTCTCTGGTATAGATCAGAATTTGGTTAGCCCTGTCTATTTTTTTCAAAAAGGGGGGTCCCTATATGAGCGAGACACCGATTGGTTGATGACGAGGTTTGGTTTGCTCCAATAAGATCCCTCCCTGCTCTCTATTTATTGCCAGCAGTTTACAGCCTTGCTCCCTCCTCACCCAGAGCTCTGGAGCGGCTGCAGAGAGCCAGCGCTTCACTATAGGGAGACACACCACGGACTACAGAGAGAGAGAGAGAGAGAGAGAGAGCACACTGACAACAAAACGCATCGATGCACAGCTCCCAATGATCACACGGGCTTTGCACATCCGAGCGTTTGTAGGGGGGAAAAAAAAGAAAAGCTAGGAGAGGAAAATATGAGGGAGCGAGAGAGAGGAAAAGCAGAGGGAGAAGGGATGGATGAGGGAGGAGAGACGAGAGGGGAGATAGAGGAGAATTCAAACTGGAGAAGGAGTGGGGAATCAAAGCGAAAGGACCTTGGACAGCTCTCAGTTGCAGCAGCAGCCTTGGCATCCGGAGCCCCCCCCCCCCCTATCTTCTTTCCCTCTTTCTCTTTCTCTCCATCCTCCATCCATCCTCTCCTCCTCCTTGTGTGTGTGTGTGTGTGTGCGCGCGAGTGTGTGTGTGTGTGTGTGTTGGAGGGACACACTCGCCTCGGGTTGCCGATGGCTGGAGATACAATCAACCGAGCCTGGGATGGGAGATAAATTCACGGAAGCGAAAAGAGAGCAGACTCCCCCGGTGTCACGGAGTCTCCGTCGGACGGCAACAGCAGCAGATAATGTCCTTCACGAATCTTTTTGCGGTCTGGGCTTGCTGTTCATAACTATTAATCTGGGAAGCCCTTACCCCAAAAAGCATTTGCGGAGGGCGCAATCGCCGCGCCGAGACATCGACATTGGAAGACGGCTCCACTCGTGGAATTTTACAATCTTTAATTCTTTAAGGGCTTGTTTTCTTTTTCTGCTCGAATTTTCTTTTTGCTTTATTGTTGTCCTTATTTACTCCTGTTATTCCCGTCATTACCATAGCAGTAGCGTTTTTGTCACGGTTGCTTTTCAGCCCTGCGTGTGTCTTTTTTTTTTTTTTTTTTTTTCTAGTCAACAGTTTTCTCCTTTGTTAGAAATTGTGGCGAAGCTCTGCAGCCACGTCGCACCCAAGTTTTGCTCAAACTCTTGCGTGCCTCAGTGTCCAGGGGAAAGAAAAAAAGATAATTTTGTTATTTTCTGTCAACAAACATGTCGTCGGACACAAAACTTTGAGCCATGCAAGAGTATTAAGTCATTATTTCAACCAAACACCCCCCCCCCCCCCCTCCCGCCCCCCCATCCCATCTCCCCCGTCCTACACTGAACAGTGACAGTGGCCCCCAGCAGAGCAGAGTGTAAACACGGGGAGACCCTTGCAATGAACAAGTTGCACGTGGGCAAAACAGTGGAGGGTGGCGCGTGTGTATATGGGTGTGTGTGTTTGTATGTGTGTGTGTTTTGGAGGGGTGGGGTGCCACTTTGCTCGGACGTCACTGAACCCCTAACCCCCTTGAGAAAAAAAAAAGAGTGTGGGAAACAAACACACACACACACACACACACACACACACACGTATACACACATATACACACCCCTCTAAGCAAAGTGCATATGCAAGGGATTCCCCATCAAGGCCATCCTAACATAGAGAGAAGCCCAGATTGGCAGATGGAGAGGAATAAGGAACAGCTGCAATCGCTGCCTCATACACTGGACCGTGTGAGTGTGTGTGTGTGTGTGAGTGTGTGTGTGAGTGTGTGTGGCCTCCGTGCGAATATCCACACAGCCTCCCCTTTAACACACACACACACACACACACACACACACACACACTGTAAACGCACACGTGTCTCCCTCCCAGTTTTGTGAATAGTAGTTAATCCACCTCAAGCATCGCCCACCACTCTTCCCCTGTCAACGTTCCCCACAAAGAGCACACTGAGAGCCGGGCACGACCATGTCCTCCCGGGCTGACCCACCTGATTAAAACAAAACAAAACAAAACAACAAAAACAAACGAGCAGAAAACCCAAACCTAAATGTCTGTAACTCAACGACTCAATCGATATACTCACAAGTTCTGCAGCACAGCAAAACTCTGGCCTCCACAGCTACAATATATATGAATGATGTGCGCACGCAAAGTAATCACACCGATGAAAACAAAAGTCAGAGAGGATCATTCTCTTTCTTAAAAGGCGGAGTAAAAAGAACAAAGGAAGATGCAACTCAGTTCAGCCTCGAGAAGAAAAGCGCATGCAACTTTTTTTTTTTTTACTCAGTTTGTGTTCTCTACTGTCCCACCACAGTTCTGGGGATCATCAGCGTGAATAATCATAAGTCATGCTAAAATATATTTACAATAAGAGCCAAACAGCAGCCAGATGTAATCCTACGATGGAGGGACTGTAGGCCTACTCATAAATGACATGCACTATGAAATATGAGCCCCCCTCTCCCGCCCCCGTTGCGATGCAGGACCTGAAAGTTACAGGCCTGAAAATATATTGTCATAATGGAAAAAGTGTACGTCAGACTGCAGAAAGTGACGTCAGTGATATCCCAATTAAAGCGTTTAGATGGCTGGTTTCTTTTGGAGATGACGTGGTGTTGTGGGGATAATAAGTATTGCAAACAGGATGCACACACCTTGCTAAAAAAAACAAAACCCAAAACCTTCTCTGTAATTTCCTAGAGTGGCATGTGACACTGACCCGGACAGGCGTCCACATGAGGCCCGAGCAGTCTGTGAAATGTTGCGCAGTTGCATAAACGGACCCTCTCCGTCCGGTCACCTCCCCCCCAAAACCGACCTCATGCAGGTTGTGAAAAGTATATAAGAGCAGGACATATGATGTCATAATGAAGTTTGAAAAGACAAAGCTAAATACACGTCTGGGAATGGTAGAGCTGACGTTATTCTCTTTAACGGGAAACAACTTGACCTCTGACCCGTGGAGTCGCCTTGCGTTTCTCTCTGACGTGAGCGCGTAAAAAGAGAAAAGCCATGGTTTTGTGAACGGCACGAGAGGCTGGTTGTCTGCTGTTATCTGGGTGGGTGGGGGGGCGTGTGTGACTGATTGTGAACTTCTCCATGCATCTGTTAAGGATGACGTAATTGTCGTACGTTGTTGTGTAGATTTGTGTCAATCTGGTGCGTAAAAACTGAGACTTTTCCGAAACTGTTCATGTTTCTGGCTCCGTGGCGCCGTTTGACAACCACCAGCCGCAGGTCGTAAAGTTCCCCCAGCCCCCTCCACATCCAACAAATCCCCACACACATCACATCTCTGTGTTGGCCTGCACGCACGGGCGCAGACAAAGTTTATAGACGGGTTAATCTCACCATACGTGTCTTGTCTTTCTGTCTTGCAGGAGAGAACTATGACAACAACAACAAAAAGACGTCAGCGAGGATTGAAACGAGGTGACTTTTGTGTTCTTCTGGACCCTGCTGCTGCTGCTCCTGCTGCTGTTGTTGGAGCCTCCAGCTGTGCGTCGGAGACAAAAAAAGGGCACCCAATGTTTTGGATATCACCGAGGAGCGCGCAGACACTGATAGTGAGACACCGACTGTCCGACCGACCTTCCTCGTCTTCCTCCTCCTCCTTCATGTCCTCCTCCTCTTCCTCATCCCGAGAAAGGTAATTGCACGGCCTGAGATGTGTTAGAGGATGAGGATGACGTCAAACCCAAATCACCCCTTAAATTGCATTTTGCGTGAGGCTCGTAATGACTGCTCGGTGCATGTGAGCAGGAGTTTGTGTCTGCGCAGGGGCTTGTGCTGTTGGATTTCCTTCTCTTTCGTTCATTTCATCTTATTTGAGGCCTTTAAATTAACTATAAATGCCAAGACACCTTTGTGTTGCCCATGTATTTTCATTATTATCTGTAAACGTAGAGGATTTGTGTTCTTCTGGTGGTTTGAGACGCTTAGTTTATGTATCCAAAGACATTTAAAAAAGGGTGTGTGCAAGAAGCAGCATGTACATTTCAAACCTGAATAATAAAAGCCTTGTTATGTGCTTATGGTGTATCTGGGTGATGGAGGGTGTATAGTAGTAGTGTAGTGACTTAGCAGTCCTGTTCATTAATATCTATAATATTCCGACAGAACATGTATATATTTTATTTGTTGTGACATATAAGATGACCCCTGCGACATTTTGCGCATCTTGCCTTCCGGAATTTTGAGTCGTGCTGTGCTGTTTTTCTCTTCATCTTCAACTTTTTTACACGAATCAAATGAATATAAACGTTATTGCTTTTTCCCAATAATGTGGGAAGAAACAATGCACATGCCTACCGCTTGCCAATCAGGTGTTCTAGGTTTTACGTCTATAATCAGGCCTCTGGTTGCAGTTTTGACACGTGGGTCAGCGTTCACACGGAGCTATTCAGCTGTGTTGTTTGTATGTGTGTCAAACTATGTGATGGCCAAAGTTATCCAGTGATTATAAATGTTTATTGAGGGTATCTGAGCAGGTGTAAGCGTCCATGTGTATCTTTCATTCTTGCGTTTACCTGCTGAAGGTGAGATGATGAACGACTGACTGTAGCTGCTTTATGCCCTTTGTTTTTGGCACCAGGAGCTGAAAAGTCCCCTCCCAAAATACCTGCTATGTCACCTCTCAGTGTGAGTCATCATATCGTAGACAGTTGAGGCAACACCTCGACGTCACGTTGGATTTACTTGCCCTTGTAATAACGCTTTAGTTACCAGTGCCAGCAGAGGGAAACGCACCGTGACTGGGTGGAAATAATTCAGGCAAAATTATTATATTGTTATTAAACAAGTCCAACTCTGCGTCTGTACTGCTGTTGTCATCTAGGTTTGATTATTTCAGTAATGAACAATTTCCACTGTGAATCAGAAAGTGGAATACAATGTAAAATATGGCAAATATGATCATATTAATGTGTACATATATATATATATCACATTGGCTGAGGGTCATGACCTCACTTGCTGTTGTAGACATTTCATTGTAGCTGTTTTGCATCCCTGTTCCAAAGCGTTTGATGCTGCATTCAGGTGCTCCTCTTAAGCCCCTGCTTCTAGGACAGGAAGTGGTAATAACAATATGTTTGACAGTCATATGTTCTTGGTTGAGAACAGCAACAAAATGGATGCTACAGAAGAAGTGTGTGTGTGTGTGGTGAAAATGTTGTTTTTGTAACATACTACAAACTTATATTGTCATTAAATAATCTGCTGTATATATCAAATTGCACCCATTTAAGATCTGTTTTTGTTTAAGCTATCTTGGCTTAAGTTAGTCCAAATCGTTTAACTAATTAATTATTACAAATCAAGGCATTAACCTGCATATAGTTTGAGTTTTACTTGTCCCGATTTTAAAACGTCTGTCTCCGATATTTTTCCGAGACAATGAGGGTTAACAGGATTTTGTTTGTGGTGCTCATAGCATGGAAAATTTACATTTTAAAAATTCAGTTGAGAACGTCTTGAGAATCAGTGCCTCCATTAATCAAAATAATTCACAAAATACACTGTCAACAGTTGTCTTAAGTAAAACGTAAATCCAGTAAAGGTCTGTTTATTATCCAGAATAACAGGGACACCGATTCTGGGAAGATATTTTTGCTGGTGAACTTCTAAATTTAATTTTTTGATATGCTGTGTGCACTGCAAATGAAACTCCATTACAACAATATTGTATTGAAATGTAAGACACATAGAGTACATCTCAAAACCTGGAGAAATGAAAAACAAAAACATGCCACAAGAGGTCAGTGAGAAAACTGAACCAACCCTTTAACTGTACATAAAAATTTGGCCAAGTTGAGTCCTCACAGTTCTCAATTTTTGCACGTATCGTATGAATAGTTTAGTAGTTTATTTAATAGTTTAGTTTAAACAGTTTCCATTTAAAGTGCGTGTGTGTACTGTATTTTTCTCACAGCACAGACCTATTTTGTCCGTAGTTAAATTCATGCGTTTGAAATGATTCGCTACCAGTCGGTTTGCTTCTCCTCACTTGTATGACTTAATTGAACGTCTTTACAGTGATGCCCAAATTGTTGTTTGCTTCATGTGGTCTGAGTTTAGAATAATTATATTTCTAACACCAAATCACCATGATGCAAGTGGGGATGCGAAACGGTCAACTATCAGATGGTAGTGGTGAGAGTGTTTAGGTGCTGTTTAAGATATTGATGTAGCTGCATCATTTAAACATTTCATTCAACCAAAAACAGCCATCAAATCATCACATAGTGTGTCTGTAGTGGAAAAAATTACTTGTACATCTTCAACACTGCTGACAGACTGACAACAGGTCAAAATACAGTCTTTGTTTAGAGGACATACCCATAAGTTAATCATAACATCACAACCTGTGGTTATTTACATGCTCTGTAGTATCTTCTGAATTTACCACAGTAATTATTATTGTCATTTACAGCTATGTTGGGGCTGTTAAAAGGACAGGTCGCCTATATACCATCATAAATATCATATGGTATGTTTTAACTGAAACAAAGTGTAGAAAAAGCGTCTTTATCTGCACTTTACCCCACCTGTGTATTAAAAAAATCATGGCATGTCCTTCAATATCCACTGACAATCTTTTCCTCTTGTTTAATATGAGCTACCAGTGCAAAGCTATATTTAGGGAGATGACGTCATGCTTAAAACTGAGACCAAGGGGCTTTGAAGACGTAGGCTATAAAAGGCAGGAGTTACAGTCATACTAACAACATACATGCATCACAAGTTGATATCAAAAATAGTTTGTGTTTATTTATGTATTTATTTTTAAGGATTATCCCCCAGAGAGCAGCATCTATTCGTTTTGGGTTAGAAATGTTATAATTCTTTACAATTTGTTCACATCTGGAATCTGTTGAAGTCTGAAGAATAGGGTTGACTTATTCCTTAAATGTATCTTTTACGGATTTGTCAGAGATGACATTTTTTGAAGTAATCTGACCATCAATCATCAATAGACAATTTGAAATATAGACACAAATGATAATCATGGGACACTTGGTGTTATTATTAGATATTATATATATAATTTCCTAATCAATAAGGGGATAAATACTTTTTTTGATTACTTTTTTTGCAAGGAATAAATTCTTTGCATCATAGCAGCATAAAATCATACATTTGTTACATTTTCAACTCATCCGTTTTAACAAGCATATTTAATGTAAGCACATTTGCTCAGTCCACCTCAAACCTCGAAGTTGGCTTCAAAGTTGCGCTAATATCTCGCTTGAGCATTGATTTTTTTTGTTTGTTTTTATCATCAGTGGGATCATTGGTGTGTGTAGGCAGGCTTTACAGTTGAACTGAAATTAAATAGCCTTTTTTTGTCTGCTACTGCGTACACATCTGCTTTGTAAATCACTTGTCATGTGTTCTCCTTTGAGAAAATTCAGAAACCAAAGGGTGGAAATGTATACTGTATATTATTTGGTTTTGAGATTGTGCCCCTAGTTTTACATTATTTCGATTAAATACCGTTCCATCATCTGCTTATGTAGCTGCAGACCTTATTTCGATACAACAAATCAAATCTTGAATAAAGCAATAATGTGGCATTCGCTTATAGGCAGAGCAGACGGTCACACTGAGCCTGATAGCATCCTGCTCCCCAACACAAGAGTTACAGACTCTGAACAACAACCCACATTAGCTTCTCCTGTGAAAGTCTCTTTGTTATCTAAACTTACAAACATGAACACACATCTTGTCCTCCACCTTAGCTTGCTGAACGTGCCACCAAACAAACAATCACCAGGGAAAAGTGCACTGCTAATGTCAGTTAGCAGGCTAGGTAGCAAATTAGCCTCTCAGCTGCAGCACATTAAACATGTAAACATGCCTACAAATGTCACTTCGGTCCGGTTAGATGCTGGTTTGGTTGTTGCTCTGAAGTGCTTATTAGCGACGCACTGTCTGTCCACGACTTGTAACTACAGCAATTTGTTTACTTTGTCTCCATTATGTACGGTGTAACACTCGTAGCCTGCCAGCTAATGTCAATCAAACAAGCCAACTGAGACGAAAAGGAGCAGTTTAGACCTTTTGTTGTCATTCTAATAATACAAAACTGTTACTATTAACAATACATTTAAAAATATTATTATTTTGACTCCAAAGACAGATGATTAAATGTGATTTCAGCTGGACTTTAATGATACCCTTCATTATATCCCACCTTCCATTTGGTTTTCACAGTGTAAGACACTTCAGCGGGCCAATACACCCAGAACAATTCAAGTGTAGACTTTCAGCATTGTAGGCTTCAAAGTCTCATTTTAAAGGAAAAGGTATGGCAAAATTTTACATTTTTTTAGTGTCAACATTTACAATGAAGAGACCGAAACCAACAATGTATTAAGCCAACCAACATGTATCACCTTTGTAGCCAAAGCCTGACGTAGCTTATTTCTCTGTTTCAACTATTAAAAATACATCAGTAGGTCACACTGTTGCATTGGGTGACTGTCGTAAATATTCACTAGTGTACCAAATGTGTATTAATCCGCAACTGAAAATAGTCCCCAACAAATGCATTATTTACTCCTGTTTTAGTTACGTTTAGTAAAAACTACAGTGACCAGCTCTTTTAGGAAATTACTGAGCTTTTTTTAAAAAAAAATTCTAAGTATATATTTGTGATCTGTTTTAAAAGATTTACATCTTCATTAGGAGGGAATGGCCTTGAGGCTGTGTGCCACAGACACGGTAGGGTGGTCGTAAAGTACTGGTAGACAGACTAATGCATTGCTGGTTTTGGTCTTTTTTATGGAATTTGAAAATGTAGACTAACACCAGGATTATCCTTTAGGAATCTTAAAAGTCTTCTTGAATTGAAAAACACAGGGCCATAAAGTGCAACAATATTTATCATAATATGAATAATATATCCCTTTTGCTAGGTGAGCCTGTCCTCCCAAGGAAAATGATCCTATAGGTCGTAAATTCAGTCGCCAAAAACGACTTATATTTACGTTTGAGTGACAGACGCCATCTAGCGGCCGTAGTAACTATGACCTGGAGAAGTGACTAAGGTGACTTCCTTATTAGGAGGAGGTGGGTTGGGTGGATGGCTAGATAGTTAATTAGATGGGCTTAGTAGCATTTTTTACATCACATTTTTTAAAAACCGTCATGTGGTGTTTACTGTTGCCATGACAACGAAGGTTGCCTAACTTTAAGTCAGTAGTAGGAATGTTTCAAGTGAACATTTAACACAAACCATGATCTCTCCCTAACCCTAACCAAGTGGTTTTTGTGCCTAAACCTAACCAGACCTTAACCACAGCATTGTCACATCATAAAACATAATTATTTTGTAACAGTGATTTGTAACGGTTTTGGAAAGCGGCATATTACGCTCCAATGGGTCGTTCTGGAGTGCAGGTACAAACAACCTAGGTGGTCATTTAATCTGGAGGACTTGTTGAAGCCTTCCAAAATATTATTACAGTCAAAGAACATGAAAGTACGCTAAAGCCCAATATTTTTGTATCACATCACACATGAAATGTGACAACCATACCTTTAATAAAAATAAATTAATCTCTATTTTTTATCACGTAGCAGTCATTTGCTGTTACACATGTTAACATAATTTTCAGCTCAGTTTGTCACTGGTGTTCAGGTTAAATTACTGGTTAAGGTTAGGTTAAAGTAGTGGTCATGGTTTATCTACATTTTTTGTCAAACACCTTGTTTGAGTCACATGGTCCATAACTTTTTTTGACATTTACTGACAGAAAAATAGCATTCATTTTTGAAAAAATACAAATTTATTTCCCATGAGATTATGGAATTTGAAAATGTAGAATAACACCAGGATTATCCTTTAGGAATCTTAAAAATCTTCTTGAATTGAAAAACAGGACCATAAAGTGCAGCAACATTTAACATAATATGAATAATCTATCCCTTTTGCTAGGTGAGCCTGTCCTCCCAAGAAAAATGACCCTATAGGTCGTAAATTCAGTTGCCAAGAACAAGCTATTGTTACGTTTAGTGACAGACACCGTCTAATAGCTGCAGTAATTGTGACGCTGTTCAGATGACGTCTATATAAGGTGACTTCCTTAGTAGGAGGAGGCGGGTTGGGTGGATGATTAGATAGTTAGATGGTAAAAAGTGGACTTAGCTGCTGGAGGCCGCTGTTTGCTTCCTGTTTCCAACCATGAGTCGGGACGCTTTTAAAAAAACGTAATGTGGTGTTTACTGTTGCCATGATGACGAAGGTTGCCTAACTTTAAAGAAGTAGTAAAAACATTTCAAGTGAACATTTTAACACAAACCATGATCTCTCCCTAACCCTAACCAAGAGGTTTTTGTGCCTAAACCTAACCAGACTTTAACCACAGCATTGTCACATCATAAAATCTAATTATTTTGTAACAGTGATTTGTAATGGTTTTGGAAAGCGCCATATTACGCTCCAATGGGTTGTTCTGGAGTGCAGGTACAAACAACCTAGGTGGTCATTTAATCTGGAGGACATGTTGAAGCCTTCCAAAACATTATTACAGTGAAAGAACATGAAATGCTAAAGCCCAATATTTTTGTATCACATCACACACAGAATGTGACAACCATACCTTTAATAAAAATAAATTAATTTCTATTTTTAATCAAGTAGCAACCATTTGCTGCTACTGTTGTGGAAATTTTCTTTCAGAAAGAGGCACATGGAGACATAAAGAAAGCATTAAACATTGTTACTTGTTGAAGCAATTGTAGACACTGTACAATCCATCACATCATCAGTAACAATTATACAAATGTCCACACACAAACAAAATCTTGTATTTTTGGAGAGAAAGCATGTTGTTCAGCTGGCCCTTTCCCTAAAGCCAGCCCTTTCTCTAAAGATTGTGAACCCAAACTAGACAGCTTTATACCTCTCCAGAAGAAAATGGACATTTCCACAAACCGTTACACCTTCTTACAAACAAGTATGGTCTCTGAAACAGTAGGCTTAGTACAAAGATATCTCTAGCTAACCCCAGAGGACATTATGTCACATTCAGTTGATAACAAACATTGACTCCTTCATTTGAAAACATTTGTAACATATATACAAAAGATTTATAAAATGATAATCTACTATTCAATTTTCTTTCACACTACACATGTTAACATAATTTTCAGCTCAGTTTGTTACTGGTGCTCAGGTTAAATTACTGGTTAAGGTTAAAGTAGTGGTCATGGTTTATCTATTTTTTTTGTTAAAAAAACTCCACCATGTTAGAATCACATGGTATTGGTAATTTTTTAACATTTATTGACAAAAAAATAGCATTTATTTTTGAAAAAATACTAATTTAAATGTCATGAGATCAGGCTGTCTGTTCTTACAGATGTAACCGCTGTAGAAGTCAGACTTTTTGATTTACCTGATCTGCTTTACTTTCCGTTAACCTTGTGAAGCTTTTATAGTACTACGTCTCGCAAGTTCTACATGATTTAAGTCTGGGAAACAATAGCAAAAAATAGATTGATAGGAGGAGTGCTTAGACGATCATGTGACTTGTTTCAACTCCTGAACCTAAACTTAGCTGATTCTAAAACTATTTTCACGTTGGCTCTTTTCAACCAGTTTCATCTAAAATATTTACAAAACCTGATTTTGCTGGACAGTCCTTGTTGTTGCTAACTCCCGCTGTTGCAGGTGTAGACTGCTCTGACACACATGAAGTCTCCAACTGCATCTTTTCATAAGACAGTGTGGAGCTTCATTAGCAGGGCCTAACTTGTACTGAGGTTCATGCTGTTGCAGCAGATCCAACCGTCCTCTGACCAGCCAGCGGGAGTCACTAGTATATTGATAAGGACGTGATCCCTCACTGACTTCCCACTTGTCGGCACTTCCAGTTGTGTTTGATGGAGCTCCAGAAGAGCTGTTGCAGTGCTGAGTAAGGGCTTTTTACCTCTTCGTCACCCAGAATGTATAGCCGACCCAAAATGGCATCTGTCCTGCGTGAAAACCACAATGAGCCACTCTTCAAGGCTTCCTTTCCTTTACTTTAGATGTCAACTTTAATATAGCATTAACATAGATGTTAACCTATAATTTTCACCCATTGTCCCTAGTGAGTCATGAACTTTTGCTTCCTTTGGTGACAAAATAAATCATTTACACTCACAGTGCACTTACTCAATTGTCAAAAGGATCATATTATTTTAAAGAGAGCTTTACACTCCTCTGAAAACTTCTTCACTGGATGAGTTAATATTTAAACTATGAACCATCACTGCTACAGGCTGGCTCCTCCCTCTCAACATGACCTGTTGGATTTTATAATTTGATTACAGTGATGTTTAGTGAATTTCCAAATGTATTCATGCCTACCTCAATCAAAATTTTAACCAGCAATACAATATAGGATATGCAAAATACATGTATAATAATAGGATCATGCAGTTTGCAGTTGTGGAAGGTTGTGCAATATATTATAGAATATATGCTACAATTTGTACTGTATGTATGAATGTTAATATATGCTGGTATGTCAGATACAATGATTGTTTTAGTTTCTTTTTGTTGTTTTTGTAACATGGAGTCCAAGGAAGATAATAACTATTTTATAAATGTGCTAAATCTATCTCTGGAGATCTCATATTTATACTAGGGCCTGACCAATACTGGATTTTTAGGGTTGATGCCGATACCGATATTAGGGAGTAAAAAAATTCTGATATTAATATATTGGTCGATAATCTTATATATACAGGATATATACATAAACTTACATTTTTTTTGCAATGATTCCTTGAATGTGATTATCAAACTCTTGTGACAAAGATATGTAATGGGGGCATGATATTAACAGTTTAACCATAAACTTTATTGTATAAAATGACATCAGTGCACTGAAACAGTAAACTTCACTGGGAATTTTAAAATGATAAATTACTATAAATTAAAAAAAACACAGAACAAAAAAATATATGTATGTATATATTAAAGTTGAATTAAGAAAAAGGATCAAATATACATTTAAATGCTGCCTATATAACTTTAAAAAACATTGGTGCATATCGGACAACATATACCCCGATACCAATATATCTGTGATTGGCCAATATCAGCTGATCAATATATCGTTCAGGCTCTAATTCATACTCGTACTTGTACTTGTTAGCATGTTAGCTGTTTTTTGGGGGGGGTTGTGGCTTTATTGTGTGCTATTCCTGCACACCTGTGCAACACATTTTGAGAAATGCACTTATTTGCTTACTTACCAAGAGTTAAATGAGATGTTTGCTACCACTCTCATGATTGTATGATAAATATGAAGCTATAGTGGGAAGACGATAAGTTTAGCTTAGTGAGAAACAGCAAGTGACTTCCTGGTGTCTGTCTGGTTGCTCAGCACAGTGACAAGACTCCAGGAAGTCACTGTGGCCAGCCAAGAAGTAGTCTGGAACCACAGCTTTCTGTAGGCGACTTAACCTCAAAAACTGTGGGGGTGCCCAACTTCCTTGTCTTCACTCCTTTATTTTTTGTATGGATTAAACAAATGAGATATAGCATGTTAAATACTGAACTTTAGAGGTGCTGGTGTGCAGATTTTTGTTACCTTTGGACAGAGCCAGGCTAGCTGTTTCCAGACTTTATGCTAAGCAAAGCTAACTACCTCCTGGCTGTAGTTCTATATTTAATAGATGGACATGAGAGTGGTAATGTTCCTCTCATCCAATCTCAGCATGACAATGAAAAAGCATTATTTTCTAATAACTTTTTTTTTCAGACTACAGTTGATGGAGTCGTCTTTCTGAAAATTAAAAGTAAAAGTTTTCATTTGTGGAGAAAAATACAGAAACTAAAGAAGCAAAGCTGACATAAAAGGATGGAAAATGTTAAATATGTAACAAGCAAAAGACCAGATCACGCTGTTGTTTTCATTTTAGTTGCTGGTTTGAGATGTGCATGCTGACAAATATAGATGGATCTGTCCAAGAGCACAGGAATAACTGAGTAATAAATGAGTTCTTCATGCGAGTGGTATTTCCCTATTAAATCAGATAGAATGAGGACTTTGAAAACTGGAGGAGAACCAGCTCTGGAATGGAGGGTTTTAGTCACAGAGCTTGACATTTTTTCATGAATCTGACATTAACCAAACCTGGGATGGATTGAGATTTTAGTCAGTCACGCAGGGCTACAGACTAGTTCTCTTTTTTTCTAGGGAGTGTAAAAAAAAATCATTTGCTTGTTCTCCCCAAATCCTTTGAAAAAATCCACAAGTCTTATGAATCTAAAAACTATAGTATACTCTGTTTTGTCACGCTTTGGTGGTAAATCTCATTTCTATACTATAATTAAACAGCTTTACTTGCCAAACCTTAACTGCAAGGCAAGATTTACATCAACCATTTTGTGTAAAATGGGTGTTAAGATAACACTTTGCAGTTGTCCTTGTCTTCACAACATTAGTTTTAGAGGTTTGACCCGTTTTCATGTAGTGTGATACTGAGTCGTCCCTGGAAAGGCTTACAAGTCTGTAAATGTAAAAGCATTCATTAGCTGGATATGACCGGATACCGGAGTGTTATATTAAGTGAGAACATAGAGACTAGTTCCATCAAAAATATAATAATTGCTGAAAGAAAATGTGGTGGAATTTTAGTTTCATTATAAATCAGTGACTCTCAGTATACCATAATAATTACACATGTTTAGTTATAAAGCAATAAAAACACATATAGTCCTGCAGTGGACAGATGTATTGAATATGAGTCATTCTTTGCAGGAATATATCAACAATTTGATTTGTATTTTCTATTACATTTAGGCTTGAATCATGTATGGGTTCACAAATAGGATGTATACAGGGATGTATACCAGTTTTTTTTGCTGGCACATGTCTGCATAACGTAAAAATGATATTATAAACCACATTAAGTAGCAAGAAAGAGGTGTAAGTTTTACTTTAATGGGGTCTCTTCAAATAGGAATGCTTTTCCGTAATTGCTGACTTCGAAAATATATACTTTACTTTATATATTTTGGTATATTGTTTGTCTTGTAATGATCTTTGACTGGATTTTACATCTTTGCCTGCTTGTATGTTGTCTGTGTTTGTGTCTGTGTTGAGTCTTTTGGAGTTTCTGGAGGTCTTGATCTCTTGGTGTTGAGAAACGGATGGTATTCTCCCTCTCAGCATTTGAATGGGGAAGAGAAGGTGTGTGTGTGTGTGCGTGTGTGTGTGTGTGTGGTGGAGGGAGTGTATCGTCACCACCACTCCTGGTCGTGACTCACAGCGCACAATGCTTTTCGCTCCTCTCCCGAGCCCTTTATTTATTTTTAGCTGAGCAACGTTTTATACGCCCGGGCTGTAGGCCTGCACACAAGATGACACACACACACACACAGACTCACACACACATACACACACACACACACACACGAGATGCAGAACATACATCTGTGCATCTTCACACTCTGTTTGATACAGTTTTTGTCCGTCATAGAGGTCAATCAGACTTTCTCTGTCACACACACCAAATTCACATTTCGCAGATGTCACAGCATGAGTTTGTGTGTGTGTGTGTGTGTGTGTGTGTGTGTGTCTGCAGTATTTCCCTACATGTCTTTGCATTGACTGCAGATAACTGAGCCTCGTGATGTCAGAATAGATACAGTAGACACCAGTTTTGCTGTTTCTACTGTTTGATCAAATGACTCTAAATTCAGCCATTTCAGCATGTGAACAAAAACCAAAGTTTGGTGACGTTGGATAATATTTGCTGATGAATTTGTTGTATTTTTGCAGTATTGTTTAAAGTTAACGTCACAGTTTTTGTAACCCAACATGCATTGAGTGCGACAGTGACCAGGCAGAGTCGTGAGAGGACACAGAGGGATTTATGCTTAAGTCAAGTCCATTTTTATTTATATAGCCCAATATCACAAATCACAAATTTGCCTCAAGGGGCTTTACAATCTGTACAGCAATACAACATCCTCTATCCTTAAACCCTTGATTTGATTAAGGGAAAAGCCCTTCAACAGGTAAAAAAAATGGAAGAAATAAGATAAAATTGTTTCAGGAGGATCAACTTGAAAATAATTTACATGAATTAATGCATCTCTTCAAGTAAGGAACAAACTATAAGACTGTGAAAAGACAACACACAATTAAAGACTGATTTTTTTCTGTTTGACTCTGAATAAGCATCGATTTGGTGATTTGCAGGCCAAAAAAACGTCAAGGTTAAAATCAGGCCATATTTGGTTGAAAAGTAGTATAGGACATGCTTCACATTGAAATATAGTTACTGAAATGCTGTTGAAATAGTGACATGTGGTTTTAACTGGGATGTTTAGACGTCTTTTGACTTGCGAATCATCAGATTAGTGCTTTCTGAACTGCAGCGTATTCAGAACTCAGCTCAGACTTCAGGATCATGTTTAGATTTGTCCGGATTTCAGTCATTAAATCACAAATAATTGCACGTTTGATCTGAGTCTTTAATGCAAATGCGCAGAATTTGATTCCTAAAACCTCCCACACAATACAAGACGACGTGTGCTGCACCGACCGGTTCAGACTCTCCGCTTTGAGGAAACCGTTGTGGTCAGATGGTTGTTGTTGTATTCAGACTTTAAAATGTGCAGCTGTATTTATTAACGCAGCTCAGAATCACTTCACTGCTACATAGAAGGCTGTTGGAAGACCAGTAGGGCAGGTTTTAAGACGGCATTTTGGTCGCTATTACTGGTTTGAGGGGTTTGTTACTGTAAACTATTGTATGTCTATGTTTAGGGTGGATGTGCTTGTGTTGAACATGTAATACGGAGTTTTCTGGCTAGTAATTCTGAGTTTGATCTTTTTTGGGGTTGATCTCTTGTAGTTTTCAGTACCTGCTTTCCTAAATCACCTTTTGTCTCTGCTTTCTCTTTACAGTCTTTACAGTTTAAGGTGTTGGTTCACCCAAATGACCAAAAAGGTATTTTCTTAATTATTTCTTGGGGTAGTTTTGGTTTTATTCTCCTAGTTGATGAGATATGTATCCCTGAGATTTTTGCCTCCACCCCAGTCAAATGGAGGTGAACAGAACCTGGAAGTGTTTGTGGAGCTTACAGCACTGAAAAAAATGATAATTGAAAATTAAACAGCACTATCTTTTTACAGAGACAGTGTCTCTATTACACTAAAATCACTCACGGTGAGGTCTGTGGATAATTTAGAACAATTGTGATATTTGTTTTTAATGTAACTATTCATTGCGGTCAGCACGAGAATTTCCACCGAAAACCAAAACTATCTGCACACTTAGATGCTTATTTATTTATTTTTTTTGTTCATCTGAACCTTGAAGGTATTATCAAAATTCAGCTGCACACACATTATTCAAGTGATAATGCCCGAGCTAACAACTCTCTGCAAGAGCAAAAAACTTGAGAGAGCTGAAAGTCAAATATCTGAGACTAAACTACTGTGACATTAAATTAAGATTCTCTGTCTTTAAAGAGAAAGTCATGCAAACAACAGGTGCTTTCTTCAACAAATCGGGGGGGGGGGGACTCAGATCACCAAATGTAAAAGCTTTTAGGTAAATGGCACGTTATGCTGTATATATTAGGGAAAAGATATATTTTTAAAAAGAGAGAATTGAGAGTGAGTAGAGAAAAATGATCAAGTTGACCCTAACGGGGGAGGAGTTCCTGGGATGAGGAGCATAAAATGAAGCTGTATATACGATGACGCTCTGGAAGGTGTGTGTAGATAATGGATAGATAATAATGATAATATGGATATTGGTTAAACTTTAAAGACGCTACATCATTTCATCCGGTAGCTAACTGCAACGCTCCTCTAATCCATTCATCTTCATCACCGTCCTCTTCGCTCAGCTTTGTAAGAATAACATCTTTGCCGCTTTCTTCTTCTCTCCTTTTTTTTTTTTACATTTTCTTTCCCCATATTTTTGTGCATTTTCCTTTTTCTTACCTTCTTCTGTCTCTTCTTGCCTCTTTCTCTGAAGTTTCTGTTTCTCACTTGTGATTCCTCTCCTCTCTCTGTCATCTGTCTCTCCGTCTCACGCTGTCTTCATCCTCCTCTTCTCATTCACTCTCTCTCTCTCTCTCAGGGGCCCGAGGTGAGGATTGACAGAGGGGAAATCCTGACTGACTGAAACATCGGCTGGTGACTTCTCCTCTTTTACCTCTTTCCTCCTCTTTCTACACCCCAAATGTTTTTTGTCCCCCTCTACTTCTTCTTTCCCTTATTCTGCTCATCTCCAACTTGTGCACCTTCTTCTTTTTCACCCCTTTCTCCTCATTCTCCTCTTCATCGTCCCCTCGTCATGCTGTAGCATTGAGGTAGACACACGCTAGCCTCCAATTTTATGAATATTAATGATAAAAATAATAATTTGACTCCTTTCCATTGCAAGACTGCCCTGTACTCGCACGTACGCTAATCAAAGTCTAAAAAAAAAATCTATATATATTTTTTTTTTATATTTAACAATATAACCTGAAATACTCTATAGACAGTTTGTCAACCAGTCAAACCAGAAACAGTACAACATTAAAAGGGGACACAGAGGAGCAAATCTTTACAGTATGTGAGAACATTACATAAAAATCACCGTTTTCTTGAGATTTTACTTACTGGACAGAGAAATAGTTGTACAGTGTGTGTTTTGTCTAAATACATGTTCCTAAAATTATATTATCGTGTTTCTTGCAGGAGAAAAAAGTGTACTTTGAGAAAAAAAAAAGGTTGGGGGAGTCACACAACAAATTTTCTTAGTGTTACCAGTTATAGTTTGTGTGAAATGAGGAGTTTTCTGCTTACTAATAGGGCTGATGTTGTTTTGTAGCAGGTCTCGAGTGTTAAATTGAGATATTTAGAGAATTATTTGTGTTTTTTAGTGGGTGTTTCCTGTCCAGTCCTTTCCAGGTTTGTTTTCAGACAAACCAGAGCTGCTTTTAAATATTTTTATGTTGAAAATAGAAAGACTTCACACAGACTATGACATAAAGCTTACTGTACCGTGTCTGTGAGTAGATGATGTTTAGGTAAAATATCATTTAGAAGGTCTTAATGTTTGAAATACACACAAAAATACTTCATAGAAATGTTTGAGAAAGTCCTGACAGTTCTGTCTGTTAAAGCATTATCATGTTGCCAGAGAGGGTCTGATGTATTTACTGTCCTTTGAATGTGCAATATTTCAAAATGAAATAAAATTTGATATTAAATCATTAGTAAGAGGTAGTGTCAAGTTTTTTTTCAATAGTAGACGTCTCCACTTGGGACAAAACTCATTGATTTGACTTGTCAGACAAGAGAGAATACACAGTTTGTGAAATTAGACAAATAGAAACTGTGTCAGACGTGTGTTCAGCTGCTGTTGAGCAGGTTTGGAGTTTTGGGTTTTGTTTTTTCTTTTTACCTGAGTATCGTAATTTTTTAATTTGTGACCCTCAGCAAGACCAAACTGTTCTGTGGCACTTAGATGTCGAATATTGACATCTCAGGTAGATTAATGTGCCACATGCATTTAGTTTTGTATTGATTTCATGAAACACGTTTTTAAAAATATCTACTATTGAAATAAAATAATTCCAACACATTTCAACACGTTTCACAATTTCTCCACTAAATCATGATCTTCAAACAAACAACAGATTAAACTGTGTTTTAACAAATGAAGTCTTTTCATCCAATTGGTAGTTTTAACAATTTTGAAGGGAAAATATTTTACAAATTAATACGAATGTGTATTTTGTATGATAGTGTTTTCGTTCAATTCCTCTTCAGTCTGACATATCCAGCAAACATACAGACGGGTGACAAATTAAAGGAAAAACTGGTCCAGGTCTGAATACTTGATCCCTACAGTGAGGAGATCTGGTGGCTCTGTTATGTTTTGGGGGACATTTTGCTGGCATGGTTTGGGTCCACTTGTCCCCTTAGAGGGAAGAGTCACTGCAAATCAATACAAAGTTGTTCTGAGTGATCACCTTTATCCTATGATAAAACATTTCTATCCTGATGGGAGTGGTCTCTTCCAGGATGACAATGCCCCCATCCATAGGGCATGGGGGTCACTGAATGGTTTGATGAATATGAAAATGATGTGAATCATAAGCTATGACCTCCACAGTCACCAGATCTCAACCAAGTTGAACACCTATTGGAGATTTTGGACCGACATGTTAGACAGCGCTCTTCACCACCATCATCAAAACACCAAATAAGGGAATATCTTTTGGAAGAATGGTGTTCCTCAGCCTTGGTATTGTTTCTACAAGTCTCTGAACTCTTCTGGAGGGATGAACACCATTCTTCTAAAAGCGCTGTCTAACATGTCGGTCCAAAATCTCCAATAGGTGTTCAATTGGGTTGGGATCTGGTGACTGAGAAGGCCATAGCTTATGATTCACATTATTTTCATACTCATCAAACCATTCAGTGACCCCTCGTGCACTATGGATGGGGGCATTGTCATCCTGGAAGAGACCACTCCCATCAGGATAGAAGTGTTTCATCATAGGATAAAGGTGATCACTCAGAACACCTTTTTATTGATTTGCAGTGATCCTTCCCTCTAAGGGGACAAGTGGACCCAAACCATGCCAGCAAAATGTCCCCCAAAGCATAACAGAGCCACAGGATCCCCTCACTGTAGGGGTCAAGCATTCAGACCTGTACCGGTTTTTCCTTTAATTTGTCACCCGTCTGTATGTACATTAACAACTCTGGTAAATAAATTGTGCTGCAGGAGCAGTTGGAGCTCGTATGATGGAGCCAGTCTTATCTTGGTTTAGTGAAGTTTTAACCAGTCACAGAAAACACATTTAAACATTCACTTTGCTACTTGAACTTAATTTACTTCATGTGCTGTAAGATGTTTACAGTGTTTGTACAGATCGTGTTTTTGTTTTCTTCTGAATGTACACCACCTGAGACATAAATCTTCTGCCTGAATAAAAAAACTTCTTGTTCCCAAATCTTGTCAGACTTATGCAAAAATAAATAGAAATGTAAAATGAATCACAGACTCAAATTCCATCTATTCCATCTATTTTGTTTTAGTTTTTTGAATTTAATATAGATTTTCTCAACTTGTTCTTAAGTTTTAAAGCAAAATGAAGAAAAAAAAACGCACTCATGATCTAACTTTATCTTTAACTAAAGGGTGATAAAAGTTGATAATATGTACAGTGAGTTAGACATGAGATATTTCAATGTCACAAAAATAACACAATTTTAATTATATTTTTGTATGTTTTTACATAGAAGTGGACAAATGCAATCCCACAGCCCTGTGAAGCGATGACAACACTATGATGGTGATCTATGGTGAAGAGTGCGCTCTTTATTGACAGCAGGTATGACACAATGCTACATATATGATGTTCACGAGCGGCAGAGAACGAGCTTATCACGGTCAAGAAAGTCTTACAGAGCGTTCTGACTTTTACACAGTTCGTGCATCTCGGCCTGGCTAACACACTGCAAGTATTTTTCCATGCTGATTGGATTTTTGGATATTTTTAATGTTAGTGGTAATTTATCAGTACCACTTTCTAATAAGTCACTCTTTATGAAGAGTTGAAACTTTAATTAATGGCTTTATTCATTGTTATAGAACATTTATAAGCCATTGATAATCATAACTTTTGGGTTTCCAGATTTTGGAAAATTCTCCTCCATCATCACACTTGTTTTTATCCTTTTAGCTCATTAGTTTTCTGGGTTGTCATTGGACTGTTTAACCACTTGCCTTCTAGAAAAAGGCTGCAAGTTATCTGGACCAAAATTCATTTGTAAATAACATTTTCACAACAGCAGACTTGATGGAGTACCCTTTATTAATGATTTGATCTCACTGATGCTTATACAAGATCTATAAAGAATTAGTAAATTATGTATTAAACATTAATAAAGCCAATAATTAACCTTTTATAAAGGATGACTTATCAGAACATGGTACACATACGTCCTTAGGAGGCACGTAAATAAATGACTGATTATATCTGGGTTGTTTTTTTTTTATTTGGGAGGATAGTCTCATAAAGTAACAAGGTGGATGGAGGTGCTGATTGGCTTGAAATTTTCCTGCTTTATATTTTCTTTTAAAAATGTACTTGTAACAAAAACCACAATATTACTCATCACAGAAACACGATTGTCTCCTATAGATAATAAAATGATAGTACTCTGTGTTGTAGCCATCACTTTAGAGATGTGTAGAACTCTTTTTACTTCACATTTTTTTTCTGCCAGTTGTTGCTGTGGAGACGTTGCCAGATTGAGGTGTGAATGAGAGTTGAAATATATTCAAGATGCTTCATTCATATATGCAGAATTGATCCAAAATGGATCCAGAATCCTAAAGTTATTTTGTCCGAGCTGCTGAATGTGTTTGTATGTTAAGCCTGCTGATTGGATGCTTCTCTCCTTGGGACATTTAGTAGATCTCATCTAATGCTTCTTATATACTCAGCCTTGTACCTTTGACTTTTTATGAGAAAATTAGGATATTTTTCAATGCAGTTATTCATTGTTTCTACTGACAACTCAACTAGAAGTGTTTCATGCTCAGCCATAAGAAAAGAAACTCCAACAGTGCATTGTCTGTGCAAAAAAAAAAGAACTGATTTTTACTTCTGGATCTCTGGACACTTGATGTAACCAATATTACTTTGCTGCTGTCTTCCTGTGTAAGGATTAAACTGATTGACAGATGAGTAAGTAATCGAAAATGTCCAAAAGTGGTTTACTGATAACTAAACAATGAACAGAGACTTAGAATAATAATAATAATACATTTTATTTATATAGCACTTTTCTTAACAATGTTACAAAGTGCTTTACAAAGGAAAATAAAACCAACAAGGCAGATAAAATGAGCAAAGAGGAACAAAGAGGTAAAGGCGGAAGTACATAGTAACAATAGAAGATGCACAATAATAGTAATAATAGGACGCACGGGAGTAAAATAATGATAAAAAATAAGATAAAATAACATCAATTAATAGGTGTAAAAACAGTAATTAAAACATATCAAACATTTCCAAAAGCTTTCACAAAGAAAAAAAGTTTTAAGACGAATTTTAAAAAAAGCTAGAGACCTAGTGAGTCTGAGTTCAGTGGGCAAGGATTTCCAGAGAGTCGGAGGCTCTGACAGCAAAAGCCCGACCACCCTTTGTCACAAGCTGTGACCTGGGAATGACCAATAGGGCTCCATCTGCGGATCTTAAGGGTCAAGGGGGCACATACCAGTTCAGTAGTGCAGATATGTAACTGGGAGCAAGGCCTTTTAATGCCTTAAAGGTAAGTAATAAAATTTTAAAATCGATGCGAAGGCTAACTGGGAGCCAGTGTAGGGAGGCAAGCACAGGGATGATGAGCTCGCACCTTTTTGTCCCAGTAATGAGACGAGCAGCAGCATTTTGGACCAGCTGGAGATGGTGAAGGGAGCCCTGGCTGATACCTGAATAAAGTGCGTTGCAATAGTCGAGTCAAGAATATATAAAAGCATGTATAGTTTTTTGAAGATCAGCAAAAGATTAAAAATGACCTAATTTTAGAGATGATCTTCAACTGGTAGAAACACAACTTCACAACATTTTTGACTTGATTCTCAAAACAGAGGTTGGAGTCAAATATGACCCCCAGATTCCTAGCCGCCTGTGTAATGTTCATTGACAGATCGGCAAGGTTTGCTCCCAAAGAGCTGACCAGCTTTGGTGGACCAAATAGAGTGACCTCAGTTTTGTTGTCATTGAATTTAAGAAAATTCTGGGACATCCAGGATTTAATGTCAGAGATGATTTAAGTTTGACTAGGCCGCTAGGATCTTAGGGTTTTAATGGTAAGTATAACTGTGTGTCATCAGCATAGAAGTGATACTGCACATCACGATTCTGAATAAGCTGGCCAAGGGGCAGCATGTATATGGAGAACAGAAGGGGCCCAAGAACTGAGCCTTGAGGGACCCCACAATTCAACTGCGCTATCATGGAGGTGGAGTTACCCAGAGCGACAGAGAAAGTTCTATTGAGGAGATATGATTGTATTAAAGTAAGAGCTGGGCCCCTGATCCCCACCCAGTTCTCTAGGCGATTTAGGAGGGTACTGTGGTCGATAGTGTCAAATGCAGCACTTAAGTCTAAAAGAACTAAAATCTAGCAGTCGCCTCTGTCTGCAGCTAAAAGTAGGTCATTAGTTACTTTAACAAGGGCTGTCTCGGTACTGTGAAATGCTCTAAAACCAGACTGGAAGCAGTTAAAAACACTATTACGATTCATAAAAGAAATCAATTGAAGAGAAATTACTTTCTCCAGAACCTTAGATAAAAAAGACAGTTTGGAGATAGGCCTGTAGTTGCTTAAAGACAGAGGGTCCAAATTAGGTTTTTTAAGTAAAGGGTGGACAATGGCATGCTTAAAACTATCAGGAAAAGAACCCGGAGGTCAGGGAATTATTAAAAATGTGCAAGATAACAGGACTAACTGTGGGGAAATACCTCCTTGAGCAGCTTGGTGGGGATGGTGTTTAAGGTGCAGGAGGAAGAGTTCATGTAGAAAAAACTGTATTTTCTAACTCTACCATTGAAACGGGTTGAAATTGGGTAAAAGAGGCCGGATTATGATGTTGAATGGAGAGAATGTGGGAGGCAGGCTGGATTTGGGACCTGATGTTCTCCACCTTGCTAATAAAATGAGTAAGGAATCTGTTAGAGAGCTCAACATCTGGTTCAGGAGAAGAGGTGGAGGTGTCACGAATAACAGAGTTAATAACTACAAAGAGAGCTTTTGGATTATGATTGTTTCTGGAGCTTAAGTCTGAAAAGTAAGCTGATCTGGCATACTTTACTGCATCCTGGTAAGTTGATGTTAGGTTTTTGAGGGTGATATGTGTCGATTCTAACTTGTTGGCCCTCCATTGTCTTTCGGATTTTCTGCAAAGTCTTCTTAGTGCCCGAGTGTGGTCATTGAACCAGGGAAGGTTATTTGGTTTTTGTGTCCTTGTTTTAAACGGTGCAATATGGTCTAAAATGGATAGGCACTTACCGTTAAAAGAATTTAAAAGAGCATTAGGAGCAAGAAGAGATAAAAACAAGTTAAAGGATGAAGAATTAAAAGCGTCACAGAAATTAGCAGCAGAACCAGCATTAAGAATGCGAGAGGTTATTGTGATGTAGGGAGTAGGAATACGGATCTGGAACGGTACTTTAAAAGTGACAGCTTTATGATCAGTGACAGGCATATCCAACACACTAGGACACTCAAACGAGAGACCAGATGAGAGAGCTAGATCCAAGGTATGGCCCTTAGAGTGTGTGGGCTCTTTAACATATTGAGTGAGGTTAAAAGAGTCAATGAGGTCTAGAAAATGAGAGGTGAGAGACTGGGAAGGACAACACACATGAATGTTAAAATCACCAAGAATAACCACCCTATCATATCGAGGTAATACAATGTATAAAAGCTCAGAAAACTCAGGAATAAAATTAACTGATTTCGGTGGCCTATAGATTAAAATGCAGAGTAAAGGAGGAGGGCCAGTGATTAAGCAACTTAAAACTTCTAAGGAATTAAAACTACCAAAAGTAACAGGATGGCATTTAAAACCTGACTTATAAAACACTGCAAGACCACTTCCTCTTCCAGAAGGTCTGGGATTATTAAAATAAGCAAATCCAGGGGGTGTGGCCTCATTCAGAGGAATCATGTCCCCCTGAGACAGCCATGTCTCAGTGATCATAAAAAAGTCCAGATTATTAGAAACAATAAAATCTCTAATGATAAAACATTTGTTACTGATAGATCTGACATTTAGGAGACCAAAGTTTTTTGGTGAGAGAGTAGTGGGGGAGATAATGGGGAGACAGTCAATAGGAAGCAGATTGCCCATATTTGCTCTCCTATGGGGCTTTTGAGAAAAGTGAGAGGTGCTCTGTCCCAGGGGCTGCCAACCCTCAGTTGCTCGTTGTATATGTGGTCTGCGATTTATAATAAAAGGGATGGAGCGAACGGGAGAGAAATACTTGCCAGACTAGAAGCTACAACTGGCTGTGCCAGGCTGTCAGCATTAGCCAGACTGTAAATGTAAACTTGTGGTTGGAAAATATTTTTTAAAAATATCAAAGTATAAATATAAAAAGGACCCACTTAGTCACATAAGCAGTTGCTTTTTTTTTTTTTACCATTATTAGCAAACTGGCTAGCAAGCTAGTTCCTCAGCCTATCCTCACTAGAAAAAACATGCATATGTTGTTTGTTTAGATGCTTAAAATGACCTTTGTTTACATTTACCTCACAGTAGATTAGAGGTCCCCTTTAATGGCCTTATGGATTCTTATCTCTGTCAGGAGCAAACAGGGAAGTTGCATACCTTTGTTGTTGCACTGAAAAACCTCTCAGGGGGTAAGCTGGGGTGGAAAGAGTGTGACTTAAGCGCGGGAGGCCGCTATTTGGTTTCCATTTTCCTACCAACAGTCAACATAGATTTCTTTAAAGCATGACTGCAGTCAACTGTAATAGTGTCTGTGTCTTAAACCTAACCAATCCTGAATCATTTTTGTAGCAGCCATTGGTAACGGTTTAAGATGTCATCCTGCTGATGGGGCGTCGGATCAGAAAAAAGTTCATATGGGTTATTTTTTGAGGGAGATCTACAGATTATCTACAGTGTGTTAACAAGAAAGATGTGTAAGGCTTACTGGATACCTGGTTTGCTAAATATTGAACAAGCTGACATCACTGAAACACAAATACTGTTGATACTGATACTGTTGAGAAGATGAAATACAATCCAGGAAGGCTGGCTTGAGAAATAGATCCATGAGTGTGAATGTTAAACAGACACCTCGGACAGCGTCTTTTAACACTATGTGTAAGGATTTTACAACTCTGGGAGATATCAGGGTAACTTTAATTTTATCTTTCATTGCAATGATTGTCAGGTAAATAGCAGAAAAAGACGATTCACATTACAAAGTAATCTACCAGGAAGGCGTGCCTGCACATAATTGATTGGCCAATGCAGCCGCTTGCCAGATGACGTCACACTGCATGCCTTCAAACGTTGAGCCAGGTTCAACATTTCCACCAGATGACCCCTTGTTTTTCTGAGACTGTCCTCCCAAGGAAAACGACCCAATATGTCGTAATGTCAGTCGCCCAAAAACAACCTATAGTTACATTTGAGTGACAGCTGCCATCTATCAGCCGTAGTAATTATGACCCGGAGCAGTGGCGCAGTTCAGAAGATGTATATTCTGTGTATGTCGACAATTTTCGTCATTCGGAGGAGGAGGGGTGGATGGAGGCATTTTCCCAACAGTGGACTTTGACACAGGACACCACTGTTCCCGTTTCCAACCATGAGTTGGGACAGTTTTTTAAAAACCCATAACCACAATCGTCCCCTAACCTTGACCCCGTTGTTAGTATTGTAGACGACGAAGATTGTCTAACTTTATGGAAGTTGTAACTTTAACCCACACCACATCTTTCTGTAACCTTAACAAAGTGATCATTTTAATCCCAAACCATGATCTCTCCCTAAACCTAACCAAGTCCTTTACGTGCCTAAATCTAACCAGACCTTAACCACAGCGTTGTCGCATCATAAAACAAAATATGACAAGGCCTCAATTTGAGGCCCGAATCTCCAAGCCCTTCATAACATATAAACCTAATGTGTTTGATCAATTTCGAATAGCTTCTCAAATCGGCACAATACAAAACACTTCTAAAGCTTTATCGGTATTAAATGTGTCAGTTCAAATGTTTATCAGAGTAACGTTTATGACGTTTAGGTCATTTATCAGAGTAAGAGGCTGACTTGATGAGCACAAATTAGGCGACCACAAAGACTGCAATAAGGAAGGTTTTATTAACAAAATAAGAAACCGATTATTTTACCGTGCCATGAAGCAGCAAGTGGGAGAGGAAGCGACGAGAGGGCGTGTGTTTGTGTGTCGGCCTAAAACATTTTTCTATCTTAACTTTGTTTTATAATTATCATTTGTATTTATTTTCTTAAAACGGTAGTTTCTTTGATTGATATGCATACTAGTTTATAGTCCCAAGCCCCCCTGCCCCACCCAAGACCAAACAAAACAAAAAAAGCACCAAAAAAACAGGCTGATGGGGCCCAATCTACTCACAGATTCGGGCTGAAATACAGGGCTCTAATTTATTACCGTTTTGGAAAGCACAGACAAATTATGTCGCCCTGCCGATTACTGCCGATAGAGGCGCCAGATTAGAAAACACTCTTATGGCGGCATGGTGTCTCAGAGGTTAGCACTGTTACCTCACAGCACGAAGGTCCTGGGTTTTTTCTGTGTGAGGTTTGCATGTTCTGCCCGTGTTTGCGTGGGTTTCTGCTGAGTGCTCCAATTTTCTCCCACCATCAAAGACATGTTAGGTTAATACTCCTGTCGGCGCCCCTGACCGCTTGTACTGGCTAACAAAAAGAACTTCAGTTTTCCCCGGGTGCCCCGCTGTGGCTGCCCACTGCTCCGTAGTGTATAGGATGGGTCAAATGCAGAGGATACATTTTGTTTTAATGTATGTGACTGCTGAGAAATGACAATAAAGTCTGAATCTTAAACTTAATCTATGTGTCTTTCTTGAGTGCACATGGTCAAATGACATATTTGGTCGTTTACTTTGGAGGACTTGTTTTTTCTTGTCAGAGCCCAACTGTGTACATTTAAATGAATGAAGGGAAGCGTTTATTTCAAGCAGTGCTGTCATCTGTCTAAACATACAGTGAAATTATCCCATTAACAAATTACAGAATTTCTATATATCTGTACTTTTCTGTTTTGTATATTTATTTATGCGTGCACAGTGGTGAGTTTAGAGATCAATCCTCAGCCTTTGTTGTGCCAGAACTGACGACTCACATTGTTCAGTAAACGTGAGTCGAAGTATCAGTAGATAGAAGTGTTGGAAGCTGTCGGGATGAAGGTACATCCTGACTGCAGGAGACAGTCCAACCTTCCACATCTCAAGAAATCTCTAAAATTCATTAATATGCTCCGAGTTCAACCGCCTGTCCCTCCAAAAATCCCTGGCTTTAAAAAACAACAACAAAAGTTTACCACTTTTCTGCACAAGCCATCTCAGTTAAACCAAAAAAAATTATGTTTTTTAAATATTACAAATCTTTGCTCATTGGATCGGTTGCCATGACAACAGGGCAATGTTACAGTATAAGTTGCTTCATTGTTGTCACCTAGAGTGGTTGAGCCAGTTGCCACAAGTCCAATTTTATATTGCCAATTTACTTCAATTATCATTCAGTTTTAGTCAAATAAATCCACAATGAAAGTTTACATCTTTAAAGTCATATAAGCCACATTTCTGATTTTTTTTTTTTTTTTGAGATATGGATTGTGTATTCTGTAGTAGTTGGTTTTCTTTCTATTTTACGCTGTCAAATATGAGTTGAAAAGAATAAGTTCACACAGTTTGTCATACTAACATCCAGAAGTTTTATCTCACCAACAAGGCTTCAAGTTTCCAGTTGTTGTACATACTCCTCATGTCTGACAGCAAAGGAAACAGAGTAGAGTCATATTGTATAAGGTTTACTTTGTCATTGTTGTATATAATTGTATAATAACACAGTTACATGATATAATGACAGTTGTTTCCCAGACATGTTGTCATGTCCTCTGTGGGTATTTCATTTCTACATTTTGATATTGTGTCCTTACAGTCACATAACTTTATGTCACATGTGTATTTAAGAATGTCTTGTCTTGTCTTTTGATTGTCGGATGCTCGACGTGGCTTTAAGCATCATGTTAATAATCATTACATCACACTGCTTATTTTGAGTTTCATCTCATATCATCATCTCATCGTCTCCTTTCTTACTAGTACAAGAGAAAACAGTCACAACCGCGTCTGCCTGTTCACAAACATCTTATGTGATCAGGTTGCATGGCAGCACTGTTGGTCATTTAAAATGTTCTTATCTTTATAATTATTTATTTTTTAAAAACTTTTTTTGGAAGTACTTTTATCAAACAGTAAATCTTCTGAGTTGTGTTTATGATAATCACTGAGATAGCATCATTAGTGGACAAACAAGTTACGGTGGTAGATAAATGGTGCACACACATGTGCCTTGTAAGTGGCTTCAAGTTTATTCTTATGTCGTTTAAAATGTCCTTTTCTTTCTTCAACGTGAAATAGTCCCCCGGTTTCCTGGTTTGGTCATCTAAACTTTTCACCAACAATCAATCGACTTATTACCAACAGGTGTGCCAAGTGACTGCCTGTAATCAGAGGTGTCCTGAGATACCAAACCAGGAAACTGAAGGACTATTTCACACTGAACAAGGCAAAGCCTAAATGTCTGTGCATTTTTACCCCCATGTGGATAATTTAAACTAAATAAAAAGAAACCATCTAATTTATTTAGGTGTACAAACCCCTTTTTGTGCTTTTGGACTTAGACTTTAGATACATGCACCCCAGCCCCCACATGTCTTTTGGTTGAGCACAATGTTTTTTAACTTTTACTTTCACTAAGTTGAGATATCTCTCATTCATGTGGTCGAATATCATGAAACATATTTGTTAATTTGAATTTTAAGGCACAATCCAAATGTAAATCTGTCCTGTATCACACTGTGGATCAAAACTGGTTATGTCTCTCCACAATTTCAATCCAGACATACAAACATACAATATCTATGAATCTGACCCTTCCACCACCTAACCGACACACACACACACACACACACACACACACACACACAGTTTTGGTGTATGACTCAAAAGAAAACAGCCGGCTCGTCCCATAGGTGGTGGTGAAAAATGATTCAGGAAAACAGGAAGGAGGTGAAGGTTTGGTAAGGGGTCACTCTGTGGCTCTTAATGTTGGGAACACACACACACACACACACACACACACACACTCACTCTTACATATACAAAACACACACAGCAGTGCATATCCGAAAGTCATCAGCGCTGTGTGGCTCCATAGATGTTGGTGAATAAAGTAACACAACATACAGTCAATTCAATTCACACACACACACAAAAAATATATATATAAATAGAATATTTCACTTCATTTCCTTTTTCTTTCTGTAACCGTGCACATGCACACACACGTCAGATGGTTAAATGGGATGTTTGTGTGACACTGTTGGTCAAAACACCAACAGACAGACAGACTCACATAGACGCACATGCACACATGCGGTGTGGGACTAATAATAGTTTCTCCTGTTTGCGGCTGTTACTTCAAGTTCAAGGACACTTCTGAACCGTCGATGACACAAAACACCTTTTAATTAAATTGAATTCAGTCATTTCAAACTATAAAGCAAAACTACTATTTATGCTTTATAGCTTAGCTTAAAGGGACTGTTCCTATAGTTAATGAAGATCTTAGGTGAACACACACCCACCCACACACACATACACACACACACACACACACACACACACACATATATATATATAGGAATATTTACATGCACTCACACATTCACATATGTCAAGAATGCACAAATAAATTCTCACTTATGCTGACGCACTTGTGCTGACACTTACTGACTCACTCTGACACTTTTCTCCTTTCTTTGATCTCTCTTTAATTTCTGTCAAACACACACACACACACAAATACAAATGTACAGTTGTTAATAGACTTGCTCAAACACAAACTTTCATATAAACACATTTTCATCATTTATTTTCCATTTTTCTATTGAAATTATTGTTCCATACATGAACAAGGACACACACAGACCAACGTTATTAATATCAAAATCTCCTTCAAACCTGCAGAATTTGTAAACAACATGAAATATCATCTTTTCTCAGTCACCATCAGTCATTCATCACATTTCTTTTATTTCAATTCCACAATAACAAACAGAATTTATGTTTTTGATTATGTTTTGTGAATCATTAACTCGGAAAAGAAATGTTTCCTCACCATCTTTTCAGCTATTTCCTTTTTCTGTTTGTAAGACTGAAATTATAAAGTGTGTTTATATATATATACATATATACACACTAATTATATAGTTATGAGATTTAAATTTCTCTTGGAGGACTTTGACTCTGCTCTTTATTTATATGTAAAGTTCCTTTTCTAGACTATTTTAATGCAGAGTTACAACATCATGCAGATGAACTATCACTATCATCTGTAAAACAGAAGAATAACATCTGTACAACTTTCAAAAAACACAATTAAAATTTAGTATCTTACACAGGACTAATGATCTGTGTGTGTGTGTGTGTGTGTGTGTGTGTTTGAATGTGTGTGTGTGTTGTAAAATTTGATAAAGAAACTGAAAACCATGATGTCAGTTTCCCTCCATGATGCCCTTTTTTTCAATAGCAAATTTAAAGCAATTGAAATATAATATAAAACAAATGTAAAAAATAAGCTGATGATGACAACAGGACGCTGGAAAAGTGGATCGGCTCTTATTTTTATTATTAAATCCTCATATTTACTCTGCTTCCATAAAACTGATCAGTCAAAAACGGTTAAAAACTCATAAAACTCAACATAATTACATGTATCAGCTGTTTTACATTAACATTAACATTTTTTGATAGAAAGAGTCGAGATTGTAGGTTATAACAGAGGAGCTTTGGAGGCCTCACTGGCTGTTAATAATCATTTCTGCTTGAAAAGACTGATGTATAAAAACATCACAGTAAGCAAAGTATTTTCTACCTTTTATAAACATTAAAGAGCAAAACAGTAAAAAAAAAAAATCAGACTAGGAGTTTTAAGGTTCTGCCCTTTATATGATTTAAAGTTTGTCTGCACATCAGGACGTTCAGCATCTTAACTATATTATTTTCCGGTGTGAACATATTAAAAACACAGTTAATATTAGTATAAACAGTTGTTTGCATCTGTAAAGGTTTAATAGATAACCAGCATATTCCAGCCTGAGTGAAGCAAAATTTACTACCTAAACTTCCCAATTCAAGAGAGAATTTAGAGCATAAAACCTTTTTTCTTATAGATTTGACCCCGACGTTAGTGTTGTCATGATCTTTAAAGTTGTCACCTTTAAATAATTCATGACTTATTTTCAAGTCTGATCCTCTATTGAAGCCCAAAAGCCCAGAAGCAAGCTTTCATATTTTATCCCGACCAGGAAATCATTGTGCATCGTGTCAAAGTGCTCTTGATCAAACCACTGAGATGCTGTAACTCTTACAGGTCACTTATTTTAATAATAAATAGATTATTTATGACAATTTCCCTACAAACTATCTCAAAAACAATCAAACTGAAATAATGAATCATACAAATATTCATATAAGCAGAGAGAGTGTTACAGAAAGCAGCAAAACATGGAACCAACAGTCAGACAGGAAACAAAAGTATATACACATTAAAAACATTTTAAAAGGTATTTTAAAAAAACTCAGTTACTCAATTAACTAGTAAATTTTAAGAAATAAACTTAAATTGAAGTTTTATTCTCAGTCTGAGCTGTTTTGGAGTGTAGATGTTGTTTCATCACCTGAAAGCAAACAGCTTCTTCTGCCATTCAGTGTGTGTTAACTTAGAGTTTAATGTTAAAACATATTAAAACCATGTTGATATCTTACCTCAGGTGTTTTCTGCTCGGGGGGGCAGCTGACTTCATTCAGCTGTCAGATGTTAAACTGCCGGCCAAAACTAAACATCATAACACAGGTCAGTAATATCTGCTGCTGCTGCTGATGATGTTTTTGTCATGAACACTGAATACGTCCACATTAGAAGACAAAGGAGTCTCTTTTTCCTTCAGGAGAACATCTCTGCTAAGTTTCTACTTCTCATCCTGATTTCTACTTCTGTCACATCACTTTTATTTTAGAAAGAAAAGAATAATTTTAGTTGCCTAAAACACTTTTCTATACCACTGAAATCCTTCAGATGAAATCCTTTAACAAAAAAAGCCCTAAAGCAGAGAGTTTGGACAGTTCTGACTTCTTAAACACAACCAAGTCCAGTAATTATTCATTTTTAATATGTAGAATTTTTACAGTAGTTTGTATTTTTAATTGTAAGTTAAAATACAATAACTGTGACAGAGATTAAACATTAATTCAAAGGGATTTACTCTCATTACACTTATTACAGATGTTGTACACTCTGTCCTCAAACACACGTCACCACTTTTTAAATGTCGTTTGTTCAAGGACACAAGAGGTTAAATTGTTTATTTGTGTTTTTCAGCTAATTGATACAAAAATGAAACTTTGTGGCTGTTTTTTTTTTTTACTTTGTTAAGATACATTTCAAGGTCACATACACATTTTTTACTCACCGCAGAAGCAGTTTGCTTGACTGTTCATATCCAGATGTTTCAACCTCTCCTGGTAATTAAAGAGGTGTCGAGTTATCATGTGAATTTTTGAGAACGACGTATGTTTATATTCTATTTTAAAGAACAAAAAGGCAGAAACCTACTGAGTCATTACTTTCAGTTACATATGTATAAAACAAATATCAATAAATCAGCCTTACACATCTTAGTCACATCTGCATAACAAGTGACCTTGTGACAAACTGGTCTAGATCATCTAATATCCTGTAAAACAGAAAAGTAGGTCACATATGTTTTCTAGCTCTAGAAAGAAATAAACAAAAAGTTACTGAAACCTTTTTTTTTTAGAGGAAGCACACATTTTATAGACAGTAAATTGTATTAAGATGCATCTAAATGGTTTAAAACAGATTATTTTAGCAAAATTAACATCTTGTTTTTATCAGATCTCATTAATGAAAGGCAGTTTGTAACATTTTTTGGGTATAATGTTACTTGAATATAAAGAAAAGTCTGAAGACGTAGCAGAAGAAGACTCATGAGGTTGAGAAATGTTTAATTAACCATCAGGAGAAAAACTGATGAACCACAAATACTTTTTTCCTCACTGCTTCTCATTTATGTTTCCTCCTTTTCACGTTTTAATCATCTGTAGTTGGAACGAGGAAGGAAAAGAGGAAACACACCAACATTGTTCAGATATATTAAGAGCAGCATATGTTGTATCAAGTTGTTTTGCTACAAACACTGTGCCACTTTCAGAGGAAATTCCTGTAACTACTCGTATTTTTCCAGGAAAATACGAAAAACAGACCTGTATTTAGTTCGACCACTGAGCGCTCTTTTTGGTTTACATAATCAGTTTTGAAACTGTTACATAAGAAAAAAAGTTTCTGAACCCAAAGAGGAGCGTGTAATTGAGCAACAGAGGTTAAAACATGAACATCACAACAGTAAGAGAAAGTTTTCACATGACAACAACAGAGTAAACTTTACATTTGAAACAGGTTTCCACAGGATGTGTGCCGATCCGAAAACTGATTGACACACAAACGTGACACATTTTTATTTTGAACATTGAACAAGTAAATAAAAAAAACACAAACAGCACGAGACACATATCCCTCAACACCCACATACAGTAGTGACATACAGTCGGGACAAAACAAGACAAAAATAAAACCTACACACACACACACACACTCTCACACTCACACACACACACACAAAAGTTGTAACACAATGTGTCCATTCATGTCGAGAGGCAGTGTAGCTCTATTGTCCACAGTGACTTTAAATGAAATGAAATGTGACACATGTTAAGGAGTTAAATATACAAAAGTTTTGGACCAGTTTTCATCAGATTGTGATAATTAAATTATATTTTTTACTGTTAAAGGATTATTGGAGGTTTGTCAGTTTGTATTTTACAGCTAATTGACTAACAAAAGTCTGCAGAGTTTTAACATTACAGTACTGTGGATTTGAATTTATCTACTCAAACTATAAATTAAAGATGTAAATTTTAGATTCCTGACTATTACAGGTCAGTGTGTGTGTGTGTGTGTGTGTGTGTGTGTTTGTTTTACCAAGAAAATTAACAAACACTGTGTTAAATTCATTGAAAAAGCAAAGTATAGGCAGTGTAATTCACAATCTTTTATCCAATTTAAAGTCTTAATTTTATTTTGACCTCTTTTTTTTAAAATTTTAAAACATGTATCAACTTGACTTTTTCTTTTTGCCGACACGTTGCTCTTCTGTGATGTTTCTGCAGTAACAGGATAATGATCGAGGCAGTGCTGCTCTGACTCTTACAGCCCAAACTAGCAGCTGACTGTAATCTCGATGATGTAAAGCAGCAGTTTTAAGATGATTCAGCTTCAATTGGTACATCGAAGTCGAAGACGCATGCTGGTAAAAATAAAACAGACGCATGTCGAGAGGGGGAAAAACATCCAAGTGTAACAAAACTTACAAGTAAAAATACGTAAAATCTGTGTATTTACATACAGGTGAGAACATACAGTGATCATAATAATTGCAGTAAATGTAACACTCATCTAAACAGAGTCACTCAGATCATGATGATGGTCAATAACTGGAACTGAGACAAACACCAGGAAAAAAAAAATCCTAAACAATCATAAAAAGTATTTATTGTAAAATTAGTAGAAATTAAAAGAAAAATCAGCACCGAATTGTGCAAATATACAAATAATTTCAATGTTATTCCCTTCTTCTAGTCTAAATCCCACATCTGACTGAGTTTACACAGACACAGAAATAACTTTTTTGTCTTTCTTTCTGTTGATGTTCAAACTTCTGCTAAAGTTAAACAGTTATAGATTTGATCCCGGACTACGTGTTAACGTATACAATGTATAGAAACGACCTGCTGCTGCTGTGGTGGTGGTCGGTCCTCTTTCTCCTCTTTCTCTTTTTTTTCTTTTGTTTTCAGTGGCTGCAGCTAAATTGATACACTAAACATTTTTAATGGACCATCGTGTGTGTGTGTGTATGTTTTTGAATGACACAGAGAGAGAACCTGGGTACCTCTGTGTGTGTGTGGGTTCATGCACTTATTCACTTATACATTTCTGGATTTGTGTGTGTGTGTGTCTGTCTGTGTGTGTGTGTGTGTGTGTGTGTTACATGAAGATGTGGCCAAAAGCTTTTTCTGCTTTTACCGATACATTCGGTCAACCTGTAAACAATGTTCGAGTTTGACCGTCTGTCACATCAACAGGGTTATTTTTGGACACATCTCAGTACGTCAGAACACTCGTTAATTTGTGGGAAGTTGAGAGTTAAAGTCAAAACAGTTTCGCGTGATACTCAGTGAGATTAGTGCAGTACAAATATTCTCCTGTCTCACTGAGATCATCCCAAACTAGCCTTTCTATTTGTCTCAGTGCTTCATACAGATATGCTGTATTTACATGGGTTTTATGTTTCATCATTTAAGATCATTTAAGCTTTTCAGAAGCTTTACACATATTACATATATATATATATATGTATACATTTTAACAGTGAATACTTACCTGCTGAACAAAACGTTGCATATTTCATGCTTCAAACTTGGGATAAAAATATTTTACAACTTTAAATTTAATGTCTCAACTCAAGACAAAATCATGTATGATTACAAGGAGAAGAGAAGCTCACTTCTTTCAACAGGGCCTGTTTAAACTTGTATCATATGTTTGTTTTTTTTGTTTCATTTGTTTATTTGTTAAGTAAAATCATGTCCAAACCTTCATTTTATCTGAGGTAAATGACACAAGCTGAGTCCGTCTCTGCTGCTCACTAAATATTTCAAACTTTATGATGTGAAGAAGGATTTCAGCAGCTGTTAACAGATTTTCTGAACTTTAAATTGAATATATCTCAACTTAAGATAAATACTAAGTGCCTTCATGTAACATGTTTGATCATGTATGAATCCAACAGGACATCTCTCAACTCCTACTTCTTATTTTATTTAAAGATAATATTTGTAGATTGAAGCTGTTTATACCTTAGATAAAATACATTTAAATGTGAACGTATTGATGCCAAAGAAACTGAAATATTCTCTTCTCTTCTCCTCAGCTATACCATCATAAGTCTCAGAAACATTCATTTGAAACCTACACAGATGACAATTGTAAAAGGCAGGTTTTGCAGAGCAACACTTTTTAAAGCTTGTTAAGTAAAATCATGTCCAAACCTTCATTATATCGAAGAGAAATGACACAAGCTGAGTCTGTATCTGCTTAACAGAAGCATTGCACATTAAACATTTCAAACTTGCTGATTTGAGATATTTTAGTAATTGTTTAGAGAGTAGAGGAGGACAGATTTACTAAAATGTTACAACTTTAAATTGAATTTCTCCAATTAAGTCATATTTTAACATGATCCTGATGAAATATGTTTGATTGTGTGTAAAAAAAACAACAAGAGGAAAAGTTTACCTACAGGACCTCTTTCAACTCCTATTTCATGTTTTTTTTTGTTTAATGTGTTATATCAATGTCAATGTTTGTGGATTTAAGCTGTTTTTTCCTTAGATTCAATACCTTTAACTGTTGATTTGATGCCAAAGAAATTGAAGTATTCAGAGTGTCTTCTCCTCAGCTATACCATCATAAATCACAAAAAACATTCATTTTAAACCTTTACAGACGACATTTTTAGACTGCAGGTTTTGCAGAACAACACGTTTAAAGTTTACTAAGTAAAATCATGTCCAAACTTTTATTATATCTAAGAGAAATGACACAAACTGAGTATCTGCCGAACAAAAGCATTGCACATTCAACATTTCAGACTTGATTTGAGGGATTTTAGCAACTCTTTTGAATGTAAAAGTTTTTCTCAAATGTAACAACTTTAAATTTAATCTCTCCAATAAAATCTTAATTGTACATTCATGGAAAGATGTTTGATCATGTGTCAGAACAAAGTGAGGAAAAGTTGAACTCATCAAATAAAAGCTCTTTAAACTCTTATATCAGAACTATTATGAAAAACAGGCAGTTCCAGGTGTCTAATGACCTCCTTCGTTTAACTTATAAATAATTTTAAACTGCAGCAAAAACAAAACATCACAACCTTGCTCCAAAAAAAATCTTTAAAAACTGCCAATATGTCAATTCAATCATCTCCAACACAGTTAAATGATGAAATATACAAACCAGGATGAAAATAGGTTGTCTGAGTTTTAAATTTACCTCCCAGATCTTTTTTTTTTTAAAAAAAACCCCAATATGTATGATGATCCTCAAAGATGCAGGTCAGCCATTTTGTTGTGACCACTCATTGGGTTGGCAGTCGGGCATGAGAAGGCTTCTGCTGAGGAATAACTGAATCATATATAAATCCTTCAGCGTCGTTAGTTCTGTTGTTTACGACGTGTGCTTTTCTCCATATCTGGATTTTGTTAGCTGGTTACAAAAGCCTTTCTTTCATAAGCAATGAAGCCTCAGTGAAGCCTCCTCATGTCTGGCAGAAAATGGCTGACTGTACAGATGAAGACACAGAGCTCCAGAGAGGAAGAGTAGCTCTTCTTCATCTCATTGTTCAGGCTGCTTGTTCTACAGAGGGTTTATGTTAAACTCTTAGATAAAATTGATGGTATTTTAGTACAATTCGTGCTTTAAAAGAGGGGAATTAGACTGAAGAGACAAACCTTAACACAGATTATCTAACTTTGTACTTTTAAAACTGAATCTATGTAGTCTTTTTTTTTTGGCAAAGTGAGGTAATTTAATGCATATATCACATTTTATTACAGAGAAAAATCACTGTGCTTTACATTAGAATACATACAGTGCAAAGTAACAGGTAAAGAGCTATATATTGGATCAAATACAGAAAAAGGTAACAAGAAAAGAAAAGAAAAAAATCCAGAAAACCTCCGTAGATAATCTAAAGACAGTGAAGAAAGTCACTTTCACCCCACAGACACAAAATACAGACATACACAGATTCACACACACACACACACACACACACAGTCTAGTTTGGGGGCTGATATAAATCTTCATAATCAAAATTCCTGCTTTACATTAAATCCCTTTAAAAATAAAAATATATGGCACTAATATAAGTTACATGAAATCAGAGTTTTATTAGAAAATGTAACAAATTTAAGCTTAAAATATCAGTTGTTGTGGTCATTTACTGCAGTTTGTATGTAAGTGGCATTTAAATTTAACTCACCATTGTTGTGTGTAGGCTTGAGTGTATTTTCATGTGTGTGTGTCTCATTTGTATGTATTTTAATGCTGAAAATAAGAAGATGTCTAAAGGTGTGTGTTGGTATGTGTGACTTCCATCATGTGTATACCTGTGACATGACCTCACTTCTTTATGTTAACGTGCATGTTTAACACTTGCATTTTTTTGACATACACTGTATAGTGTCTTTGTGCTATATTCTCATTAATTTACTTGTGTGTGTGAGTGTGTGTGTTAGTGTGTATCTCACCGTAACGTGGCAGCAGATGCAGAATCAGTGTTGCCAATAAGAGGAACTGTGAGCAGTCTGTCCTGTGGGCGGCAGGGGTTGATAAAAGCGGGACACCCGCAGTCAGTGTCCTACCCTTGTTACCTGCTCTCGTACAAACTGGTGGTTTATTAATTACAATCCCAACTCCATGCATGTGTTAATTACCCACTTCAAGGGGGGAGAAATGTAATCACTGTTTGACAGCTCATCTCTCTTTTAAAAGTAACATTTGTTAGGTTTTTTTTTTTGCACGTATTAATGTGTTTTTATGGCATCTTAGTTTTGACCATGTCACCCAATTACATGTTAGAGTGCCACAAAAAAGTATTTGTATGAATCATGAATCTATGTGTTTTTTTTTTTATTCTTAGGAGCAAAATGATGATTACGAGAAGACAGAAAATTAAAGCTATCGCAGGCGGTGAAGCAGAGGATGCAGAAAACAAGGACTGTTGGCCCCGGCAGGGAGGGAGGAGGCATCGGGACGAGCAGCGAAAGAACTCGGATCAACTGAAACTTTTTTTTTTCCCTCAGTTTCATCACCTGAAACCCTGAAAGTCAAGCCGGTTTTAATGGGACACACCCGCCCCCTCTTTGTCCTCAATGCCAGGGGGAGTCGTCTGTTGCCAGAAAGGGAAGGTAAATGGGTGTGACTTTTGATTTCTCAAGTATGAACATGTCCTATAGTCTGCCTAGTTCAAATTAACTTATATCATTTTAAATGAAAATAAAGAATGTCTATACTGGAGATACTTTCACTCAGAAATCAGTGAATAAAAGCTCTTAATTCAAGAATGTATTATTTTTATAACTAGAAACTGTTAAAGGTAAAGAGTAAAGAGTACGTTTGAGTTTGGAAATATCCCAAATTAGCTCCTACTGTAGTAAATCTGTTAAAGAAAATGTCAAATTGGGGCTCATGTACTGTATTACATGAATCTTTAGATTGTCTATATAAAATCTGTGGATCTGCAGCTGTAGAAAGAGGAAACAGAGGGAAAGGTGGGCAGAAAGGAGGATTAAGGAAAACAGAAGGCTGGTTAAGTTCCAGGAAGTAAAGTGGCAAATGAACCATCAACCGACCAGCTCGTGTTTTTGCTCCATGAAACTTGCACCAGTTTCAAACCAGCTTCCGGACCTTGTGGTTATATTTGACGTTCAGCCGTTTTGCTACGACTTGAAAGCAGCAGAATAAGTGAAATTTTATGAATCACAGCAGTCACAAATAGTTCAGGACCAAAACAGCGCAGGTTGATTTATTCCCATTTCAGTTGTGCTGTAGGGTATTTGGGAGGAGGAGTATTAAGAGTACACGTGATGTGATGCCAGCTGATGATTCTGGAGCAGTGTTTGAAGCTGTTGTCACTACAACTTTGTTGGATGCAGGGATTTAGTCAGATCATGATATAATGGGTTTGTACAGTGTCCTCGTCTTTAACTGGCTCGATGCTTGTGATACCAGGGTGCAGGAAATCATCTGGGGACCTTAAGAGGACTCAGGGTGTCCCTATGAAATGGGGAAGAGTCTTTTTTTTTCCACATATGTTAAATCTGAGGTCTCTTTTTCTCAATTTCCAATGAGAGGCTCTCGTATCTCTGTTCAGGACGCCTTGGAGGCTCTGCTCTTGAGGTTGAGAGAAACTAAAACTTGCCCAGAAAAACAGCACTGCAGTCCGTTAACAGTATATCAGCTGGGGAAATCCTTTCCCTGAAGTGTTGTTTAATTTCACCCCAAAAAAAGTAGAAATGTCTTTGTCTGATGTGGGTTTTTGAGGGCCGATACTAATGTTAGTATCTCTGGAATTGAAGCTGTGATTACTTATATTTAGCACCTTTCCATGTGATTGTTTTGATGGCTAAGAAATTAAAATATTCTGTGTCTCCCCTCGATGTTTCCACCAGTTATTGAACGGCTTCATTTATACCGTTATAGGTCACTAAAACTCTCATTTGAAAGCAAGACTGATGAGATTTATTTAGATGGGCTTGATAGCAGGTTTTTTTTGCAGAGTGACATGTTGAAATCCTCATGTCCAAGCCTCCATCATATCTGTGGCAGGGGACACTAACGAGGCATTTTAAAGGCAAATATCAGGCGATATATGAGCCTGACGCTAATCTGGATACTATGGTAACTTCTAAGACACCTGATCTGTCCCATGCAGTGCGGTGGTCCTGCAGTGTGTGTGTGTGTGTGTGTGAATTTACGCCTTTTGTCGGTGTGTTAGTAGCTTGTGTTTGCTGACTTGGAGGTGTGGTGTCGGGCACAACAGGCGTCTCGCTGGAATGTGCGTCATTTAAAAAATTGACTTCAGTGAGAGGAGGTGACGCAGCAGAATGATGCTATAGGATCCTCCATTAAACAGGAAAATGTAAATTAAATGGATGATGTTGTATAAAGTGTAAAGTTGATACAGTATTTAACACAAACGTAAAACTGCAGATGCACAAGTTTTTATATCACATTACTTTAGTTTAAACTATTTTTAAACTTCTCAAGACTTTATTTTTTACTCTTACGGTAGCTTGCGGTGGTTTTATTTTGTCATTTATTGGCTGTATATTGCAAGAGTGTGTGTGTGTGTGTGTTTTGGTATGTGTGCTTGCGTGTGTGTGTGAGTGTGAGTGTGTCCAACTTTGCGTTTACGTACATACAGTATATTCTAAATGAAAAATCAAGTGTAGTGTGTGTAAGGCTGATTTTCTGTGTGTGCGTGTGTGTGTGGAGTGTTATCTCATCAAGGGTCTGGATGTTCATTTATCAACATAAGTGTCACACACACACACACACGTTCACACACACGTTTCCTGTGAGCTGCATTCGAGTTAAGTGTCAAACTGTGTGTTAAACTGGTGTAAAATTAAAGGAAAATATCCTAAACAAACACACACACTCACGCTAACGCACACACAGGTCTGGCAGGTCTCTCACACACACACACACACACACACACCAAAGTCCCTCTCGTAACGGCTGGAAGTGTGTGTGTGTGTGTGTGTGTGTGTGTGTGTGTGTGAGCGTGCGTGTGAGTGCTCAATAGATGAAATGGAGAGAAACAAACATTTAAACATACGATAACTATATCTCAGGACGTACATAAAGAGACATTTATATTTCAATACATTATATTTAATAAAATAAGTCCAGTTTTATATTTTAGGGGATGTATTACTTGTTAATTCATTAAATGTGAAAGATATTTTCTTCTTTATGTCTTATTTAATATCTAAGAGAAATCTGACTTATGATGAAAATATTCTCCAACATATATTTAGACAAAACGACCCCTGATTTAACATTCCTGTTTGTTTAAATGTGTGTTTCAAAATTCAAATGTTTAATTCATATTTGATTCATGATGTTTTCATGTTTTTTTTTTGTTGTAATTTACATATCCTGGATGCTTTCTAATTACGGTTTTCTCAGTCTGTGATTTGAGTTGTTAAGAGTAGTCGGAGGCTTGAGTGTTACCTGCAGTGCTGTGAGTGTGTAGGTTTATCTTTCTCAGATGATTCAGAGGTGTGTGTATACGTGTATGATTTAAACGTATGTCTAAGTGTCGGTCAGACTTTGATCAGACTGAACAGGCGAGTGGTGTCCTTTTGTCTCACTTTTTGCTTGTTTCGTGTGTGTTTCGGCCAAATCAGCATGTGGCGGAGTGTGTGATTCTGTCTCTCTGTGCGTTCACTTCGTCTGTGTGTGTTTTAAAAACGGTGTAGTGACACAGTAGGTTTTACAGGGTTTATAATGTGATCTCTTTATATATTTTTTTTATTGCAGGATAAACAGAACAATGTGACTTCAACCACGATGTGAGGCAGCACTATACGTTCATCACTGTCTGCTCAGCTGGACACAACACACACACACACACACACACACACACACACACACACACACACACACACACACACACACACACACACACACACCACACACACAGGTGATTATATGTTATATCTTTCATGTAATGTTATATGAATATTGTGCAAATCACAGCAAACAACCTATACTATCATTTCACTGTGCATTCAAGCACAACTCTGCCTGTTTTTTAACACTAAAACTAACATAAGAAAAACTGCAAAACTGTCAAATATAATTTGATGAGAAAACTCAGCTGATATGTAAATAAATCAGTTGAGCCCAATAAAGACTAAATCTGATTGTGTTTTTTTAAATATTTTGAACACAATACAAATTACTGAAGGTAATTCTTGCACTCCCCGTTTATTAAAATGTATTTTAAAGCTGCATACCGGTGAAAATTGAGGGTTTTCTTGTGTTTATATGTTAAAAAAGAGGCAGACATTTTTCAAATTAACACCCAGATATTTTGCAGGAATTATAGCTTTCAAAACATACTTGGACCCCTATATTTTATGTAATGTTTAAGTCTTATTTGTCAGTCAGCTTTTTGAAAAGTTAGAGACGGTGAAATGATAAGATTAGAGGTTTAAACGAAGACTATAGTCTTTATTACTTTTTTGCCGCGATTAAATCAGACTCACTTATGTTCTCTGTGTCCTCAGATGAAGCTGGAGAGGTTGCTGTCGTCGATGGATGAGACGGGACCGTATAGGTATGTTAAACAACACACAAAACAAAACATATAAATCTGGTAATTGTTGAGAGGACGCTCTTAACCTGTGTCGGTTGTCAGATACTTTAAAGGTTTTGGATACGACTCACTGGTTAGATATTTGTGAGAATACCTGTCATTTAGAGTTGAATGAGAGTAGAGTGTGTGGCTTTACTGTAACGACTGTCACGGTAGTTTTTTTGAACGTGTAAAAGGAGAATTAGGCTGTGTGTGTGTGTGTGTGTGTGTGTGTGTGTGTGTGTGTGTGTGTGTGTGTGTTGTGTTGAAGTTGCTCGGATGCTTTTATCGAGATGTCATTGTTTAGGCTCATGCTGTATCACGGGATATGATCAGTTATAGGGGGCAAAAACCGAACCAGGAGCAGTTACTGTGGGGTCGACAGCTGTGAGTACAGAATGGGGCAGGTGTGCTCCCTGGTGTCTGTCAGATATGTATCCGATACCTGTGCAGGGCAGAAGTCGATCATTTACATTTGACAAGGTTTAGGGGTGTTTAAAGGGTCTTGCTGTGTGTCGCTGTCCACTTCTGTGGTACTGAAATGTGCGTTTCAGCACCACGGAGGAGGACAGCGACACACACACACACACACACACAAGGGTCAGAGAATTAGATGAAAAAGAAAATCCTCTAAACTCTGGCAAAGTCTTGGTACACACTACCGATTTGTCAACAAAACTTAATCTTATATTAACTTAATTTCTGGAAACAAAATGGTTCAAATCAGATCAGTGATGACAGTCGAGGTATTTTTTATTTTGTTGTCAGCGTGAGAAATTATCAGCAGGGCAAACATTTGTCCTGAACGCTGCCCCGATGTGATTCTTTTTCCTTCTTTAAATTCAGGCAATATCTGCTTATCCTAAAAACGTTTGTTTCATAATTTACAATATAAGGAAATACGAGATTAACCTTGGATTCGTGAAGGTGAATGTGTGAACACTGTCGCAACAATATAGGGAAGTTTCCAGAAACACTGTGGGCGAAACAACAGATTTTGTCGTGTCGCGGTGTCAAAGGTTGGATTAGCGTTTGTTTAGGGAAAGATGGAGTTACTGTTGACTCAGATAAGGTAAAAGAAAGAGTGTGTGTAAGTGTGTGTGTTAAGAGGAGGGGGGCAGAAACTTAAATTCGAGAAAAGCTTTGTATTGTTGGATTTAAGGGGGGTGGTGTGTGTGTAGTTAAGGATATCAATACTGGGAGGGGTAAATACACTTAACGTATATACAAAACAAAAACCTGAAATTAAAAAAAACTCAGGAGATGTAGTTTTAGTAGCTTTGTGGCACAAGATGGTTAAAAAAATATCCCTATCTTTTTTTTTTTTGCCTCTTGTTAACATAAACATTTTAAAGAGCCACAACATGCATGTTAAGAGACGGTGGTCAAGCTTATATTTCAACATATTTGTGCACTTTCCCTGCGAGCTCTGACTGTTTAAAATCTTACAGATTATATGGACACATGTAGAGATTTTTCACAGGCAACTGTCCACGACTAAATCCACATTTTCTTGTCTTGTTTTCAGCTGTTGGGCTGCGAGGACACGACCGTGACGTGAAGGGGGACTCTCAACAAAACCTACCGATAGGAGTGTGTGTGTGTGTGTGTGTGTGTGTGTGTGTGTGTGTGTGTGTGTGTGTGTGTGTTTGACATGTGAAATTTGAAGATATTTAATGTCATCAATTTAAACACACTTGGAGGCCTCTTTTGTCTCTCTTAAAAAACGAATGTCATTTTGCTGAATGTGTTACACTACATTTAAATGCTGTGTATCTGCTGTTTTTAATGTGAAATGTGTTGGCAGCTGTTTCACTGCTAAATATTTGAGCCTTTAAGCTGATAAATGTTTATTAAATTGTAGGTGAGTGTATAATATTACTGTGCAAATGTCAGAATATAAAATAGGTGCTATAAAATTGATTATTGTAAGGGTTATTTTGTGAAAGATGACATTTTGTAAATATATTTTTATCCTGCACATTGTAAATATGTCTGAAAGGCAGCTGGTCAGTTATAAATTAAATTTCATCCCGTTTGAAATTGTTACACAACTTGCTGCTCCTTCCTCCCGGTGTCACGTTGTCTTCGATCCCTCCACTTGTGTCAAAGAATGCGAGCAGCTGCATGATGACTGTCAGCATGTGGACACATTTTTATACTCTTATCACTCTAATGAGTACATGACAGGCTTTGTTTTGTGTCACAAATCCTATGTTTCTCAGAATTTCATGTTTAGTTTGGGTGTGTGTGTTTATGTGAAAGAGAGAGAGAGAGTGAGAGAGAGGGAGCATGGCGGCAGAGGGGGGTGTGTTGGACTAAAAAATGCTGTGGCAAAAAAAAAAGCCTTTCTGGGTCGGAGAGGGGAGCTGAGAGCACAAACTGCTGAGGAGAAAATCGTGACAGCCGGCTGTGGTGAAACATCCAACGTCTGTAAGCATGACTGACTCAATCATGTGCATGTAAATGTTAAAATACTGAAATAAAACGATGTAATAAATTCACTTGCTTCTCTCAGTGTTTATGTAACACACACATCACATCTCACCTCCCCCCCTCTTCAATGTTTTGGATGGAGAATTTACTACGATGGGGACAATCTCGCGAGAGTCTGTAAACCCGAAAGTTTAGCTGGGGAATGTAGTTTTTCTTTTTGGAGAGGTTGCACTTGCGCATGTTGCAGCAGAGGTGAGTGTGGAAGAGTTATCTGGCGCAAAACGGGCCAATCTTATGCGCAAGGATGCTTCTCTGCACCTGTTTCTACAGGTTTCAATGGTTATCAGCAGTATGATGCAGACAGAATACCTAAAATAGACGAGTGTCTAGGTGGGAGCAGGCTGACCTCACAGACTGACGTCTCTTAAGCCAATAATATCTCTCTAAACTCTCTCCAAAGGGCGGGAGCACGCGCACATTTTTCACCAATGAGAGCATCCTTTCATTCATAAAGTGGTGTGGGCAGTTTTTTTTCGAAAGCGTGGGTTTGGAGGGTTTCATAATCCTGACTGAAACCGACAAACCTGTTCTGGCGAGAGCCAATGACAGACTCCGGCTGCGAGCTGCCGTAATGTTTGCCCAATCGCTACTCATCCCGGTCTCCCTTTGACCCACCCTGCTTCATACAGAAAATCGAATGAATGGGGGAAACTCTAGGTCTGATTGACATGCAAATGCACCAACCGACGGAGTGGATCAGCCGAGAGGCAGCTACCGCGGCCAGTGAGGAGCAGAAGAGGGCGGTGCAGAGTAGGAGGTGGGCGGTGCGCTTTAAATCAGGCTAGACAAGTGTTGGGGGAGTTGGGGGAGTGTGTGTGATGCTACAACCTCCTTATAAAGGGACTCTCTCTCACGTTGTGGCTTGGAAATTAGAGCACATTGCCTAAAATTGAGGTCTCCACACACACACTCTCTCACACACGCCGAGTCACCGAGAGCCGCTGCCATGAACTGGATGAACGCTGAGGAGATGCTCCGCAGGGCCGAGACGCCTCTCTTCTGGGTCGGCGCGTTCACTGTGGCCTCCCTGGCGCTGTGGCTGCTCTACAGGCTGCTCTCAGGCTTTAGGATCTGGGTCTTGGGAAATGGGCAGCTTCTCTCCCCGAAGCTGGGCAAATGGGCAGGTGAGTTGGGTCACATCAATTTTCACGCCACCTACATCACGGTCACGAAGAGGGCAGCTCAGAAGTAGGCAGGTGGACTCGACGTGCAAACACCAAAATGAGGTTATTGAGCTCAAACTTCACTTTGGCACAAAGACGAGCTGCATTCTGGTGCGTTTTATTTTTTGTGGCTTAATACAAGGGGAAGTTGGTGTTGCGTAACAAGCGCAGGTAAGCAGCTGATTGACTGGCAGGATAATGGTCCTTATTAGCTCAATTGCTTTTTTTTTTCCTCGCGTCAAACACAGCACCGTCTGCTGCCAGGGGCTCCAATCAGCGTTTTCACCCACATTTGGAGCGGTAAGGGGATGCCCCACATTGGTGAGCCAGGAGCCAAATTGCGCAGGCTATGCGCACTTTTCAGAGAGCTGTTTTATGTGGGTGAGCTCTCAGCCAGCGCACTACTGAACCACATTAGCCCATCCGCATGATGTAGGACAAACCCATATGCTCAATTAAAACGTGACCTACATCTAGATCATTTTCACAGCTTTCGACTTTTCAATATGTGTCACATTAGAGCAGTTTTTTTTCCTAACATTTTGACACTTGTGTTAATTATATGTCACCCTACTTTGTAAATGTATACATTCAAGCGATCATCTTGTCATGCTTTCGTTTCTGTCGTCGCTTTCCTCTCTAATTATTCCGTCTTGTCACATTACCTTGTCCTATTTCGTGTGCCCTACATATTGTTAGATAAGATTTTAAAACGTCATTTATCGGGTTTGACTATATAATGTACTTTTTCAACGTGCTCGGTCAAATACGAGTGAGTTAGGAGTCAAATCCAAGTGTATTTTGGTTTTGTAGAGACTAGTCTCATAGGAATCGCCCTGCCATGGCTTGACCCACTTCTCCAGTCTCCTATTTGGAGAAGACTGCTGCGTCTGGAGCCTCTTGCTGCGCAATTTTCCGAGCGCTCCCTATCGCATCGGGATAGGTTGACAATATCCCCTTCTCTCTAACATCCAAAAACCAGGCGATCCGGTTGATTTGAATGCTGCTTGTTGCCTTTTTTTAAAAAAAAAAAAACAAAAAAAAACAAAAACAAAAACCTAGATGTTTATCTCTGCACCGTGACGCACTTTGCCTCCAAATCGTCGTTTTTTTTATGAATGGGGTGGTTAATTGATGCCCTGTGCGCCATAAGAGGGAATGAAACGCATGACGCAAAGGTAGGATGCCTTTAGGAATGACTAATGTACATTTTTTTTAGTGATTCTGCTGGAATATGCGGAGGAATACCGGTGCACACCGATGAGTCATGCGCTTGTTCATCGCTTCGTCATCCATTGGTCATATAGAAATTGAGATTACCCCCCCTCCCGCCCCCCTCACCCCCCCTTTCACTCCACCTCCATCACCTCCAGTATCTTGTCAGATATAGCTCTAACTTCGCGCTTAGAGGTTTCCTTCCTGCACTCTCAGTCGCCAAAAACATGATTCCTCGAGCTTGTGCTGTAGCAGAGACTATTTTGTGCTGCAGTAAAGCTTTCTTAAAGGTTTTCTATTGCAGCAAATGTAATAGGTCCAGTGTAGTCCATGTGATGCTGTAGAACTGTGTCAAGAGGACATGCCCTAAATAAGCAGTGCTCAGTGTTTTAGAGACTGTAGGACTCTCATTTTAATTTATTGTAAGGTTTCATGCAAACTATTTTCCAACTTTTCCACAGCAGTCACATTTTCTCATGTACATATTTCCCTAAGATGTGAACTTGCATGCCACTCCCTGAAACCAGTTGCTGCCACACAGCCACTTGTCTGACAAGTCTATGAAACTCTCTTCCAATCAAAGCTGTTGACAGTTGATGCCATGGCAGAAAATGCACAGGTGGAGTGGATAAGGAGGGAGGGGGGGGGGGGGGGGGGGGTTGTCGTCCTCAGCTGGTTGTACCAGATGTGCAAGTTTGGCCAGGTGATGAAATGGTGTGATTCACTTTACACACATGCATTTACGTCAAGTGGTGCGGCTCACTGTCTCCACCTTCCATTAAAGGACAGAAGCACCTGTTGCAACAAGTTTAACATCCTTTTAAATCATTAAATAGGCTTGGATTTGTTCTTTCATTTCAGTGCACAATAAGCAACACAACAGTAGTGTTAAGTCATATTGAGTTAGTGTAAAGCTGCTACACAGAAACTAAATTTTTAACCATTTAGCTTCTTTTTTCTTCCCCTCAAATCACTTCTGAATCATTTCTTTCTCCATTCTTTAAACAGTATCTCAAGTTAGAGGTCAGCACAAACCCTGGACTCCTCAGTATATCTATGGCGGTGAATATTTTAATATTAATAAGTGTCTTGCATACAGGCAATCTTTTTAAGATTGAAATTTCTTGACATTTGTCTTTTTTTTAAAATCCACATTCTTTCATTTTTACATTATTTCAATATATATATTTCAATACTCACTGTAATTGGACACTTGTTACCGATTTTCATTTGTTTATGATGTAAGAGGATCAAATCAGCTAGTTAAACAACCACAAGACACCAAATCCCCTCAAGAAATGAAGTGAAAATGCAATTTTATTTCACCCAGAGTAAAATTCCTCGACTGACACACGTTCTAGAAAACACATCGTCACCTTTTTAATACCTTAGCTCATCCTTCAGACATGTGCTTTTTGCTACCCATATGGCTGCTGTTGCAACACATGAGACGACTAGTATTTCCTGGTCAGACAGGTTTGAGAGTATGTGTGCAGGTTGTTGAGGTCAAATTTGCCCTGGAACCACTAAGACTTGATCAGATAAGAGTTAATTCTTTTTCCCTTTTGCAAGTAAATTCATGTTTTTTAAATCTTTGGTTTGAGTAATTTTCCATGCTATCACTGTACATCTTTGTGTCTGTGTTGAGCAGCTCTCACATGCAGAGCAGAGTAGGGATTTCTCTGGAGTTCCTTTTTTTTTTTTTTTTTTTTTTACAAGTGACCGGTCTTCCCCTTAGTGCATGGGACACCTGGTGGTAGAACAGGAGCATTGCAGCATGAGTCAAGGCGGCTTCCCCGGCCTCTCTGCTGCACTGAGCATTCATACACACACACACACTCAGCCTCCTGCCAGCCCTAGTGCCTGTCTGCAGCTCGGGTTTTAAAAAAAAAACCTTGAGCACAGTTCTCTACGACACGACACATTTTTTTCTTTTTTTCTGTCAATACATTTTTTTCAGTCTTCAAATTTTCAGCAGATTTGAGGAAAAAAGACAAACACTTGTAATGCAGGTGGAAGACGGGGAGATCCCTGCTATTTTTTTTTTAAAGCAGTAATCTTTGTACAAGATATTTAGTCTTTCAGTTAACATTCCTAAAAAGGTTCTTTCTAGTATTTCATGATATTTTAGCAGATTTTAATTAAAATGATTCAGTGTTCGGTTATTTATGCTTTTTATGTCTAGTGCAGCAGCTTTTCACTCTCATGCGCTTCTCCGTTTACTCCTCTGCTCCCTCCTCCACTCTTAGCCCCCAGCATCCCATGTTATATAAGGGAGCCAGTGTCTGTTCTGTTGCGTGTGTGTAAAACTCCATTATAGGGAAGTAAATTAGACCAAAGGGAGCTTTTTGCAAGGGAGGGGGGGGGGGGGGAGGATGGGAAGGGGTGGGGGAGATAGTGATGTGACATGCGCCTTAGAACTGCCCCCCCCTCCTCCTCCTCCCTTTTGACATTAAGAGTTTATTGAGAAAATGGTCCTATTATATAAGAAGGATGCAGCCATTCATCAGTACAGCACAAGAGTGACAAAGACTTGGGTCAGCACTTACGCAAGAATTTAGTTTCATTCGGCTGCAGGAATAAACATTTGGTGTGTGTGTGTGTTTATCAACACAAGCTGCAGGCGAAGCAGAGTTACAGGGTGGTGTTAATTATTATGGGAGACTAATTTACACTGTTTTTTATGAATAGGCATTAGGCTTCATTCACGGTAAAGAAAATGTACATATGTGAATGAAATTTATTTGTGTGTGTGTGTTTCAATTGAGGCAGGGTCTCCACTTCTTCATCCTTGTGAATGTGCTTCCCCCTAGTGCTTTGTGTGTGTGTGTGTGTGTGTGTGTATGTGTGTGTGTGGGCGGAGAGAGAGAGACAGAGTGAGAGAACACTGCCGTTCATGTGATGAACACGCTCTGTGACACGTGCTGGAGCCAGGGATGCTGGGTAAAAAGAGAGAGAGAGGGAGAGAAAAAATCCTCTGCATCTCCCTCATTTCAAGCCCCTCTCAATCCCTCCCTCCTTCCCTCCCTCCCTCCGCCCCCCCCACTCCATCTCACCCAACTCCCTATCCAGCCAGCTGTGTGTGTCTTTCTCCATATCTAGCACTCTTCATAGCTACAGTACTATTAGGTTTGTGTTTCCTCAGAAATGAAATGCTGTTTTTGCAGCTTCGTTTTTTTGTGTAGAAAATTCTCAATTCAAAGCTTTTTGTCCACAGTGACCAGTACTGATATTATTCCTCAATGAGCAAAAAAAGTCAATTTATAAGTTTTATAAATGAATGCATTGGGTTTTCTGACCACTGGTGAAACCACGTGACTAGATTGAAACATAATTTCTGGATCTAGTAACTTGTTGTTGATGACTCATTATTTTTAACATTTTGTAAACAAATGAGTAGTTGAATAGTCATTTGAAGAACTCGCATTGACAAAGGAGTTCTGAAATATCTTTTAATATCAAGTGTAAACTTAGAGCAATGCATAAATGGCCAATTTTCAGCAAAATATCCCTAGTTGAAGCACCAGAACCCTAAAAATTTTTTATAATAACCACCTGAGTTTTGTTATGCACCACAACACCAAGGCAAATTCCTTGTATGTGCAAACCTACTTGGCAATAAACTTGTTTCTGATTCTGATGAATGTAGTTTAACTTAATCCAAGTTTAGTTAACTTTCTAGCACACAACCAGGAATCAAGAAAGGGCATCAAGTACAATAATGAAGACGCTGCTCAGTCTCTAGACACACAATACTGGACCACCAGCATATTTGGAATCGGTGGTTTATTGCCTCGTTAAAGTGACACCTTCTCCTGTGCTTGCAGTCCAACATGTTTGTTCAGTTATGAGTATCTGTTGAAATTTTATTTTGAAATTTTTGGCATTGGTCTCTCCGAGACAAACCCGAGTAGAAGAATGTATGAAGTCATGTCATACTTTGAGTCATTACCAAACTGTGCAAAATGAAAACATACTTTACCTGAGAAGTGTTTTGGACAAACATAAGGTGTGTGTTAGAGTTGGTGAGCAGAGGATTTATGTAGCACAGGACCAAAAACAAAAGCATCTGGGTTTTGATTGGATTGAACAAAATGTTGTTTTGTTTTTTTTTAATCTCGTCAGTCTTGGTCAAACTCTGTTTTGCCGATTGGTCTTAGTTTTTGATGTGATTTGGCTGTAAGCTGATCAAGCAGAAACCCTCAAAGGGTGAAAGTGTGTGTTGTTGGAGAGCAGGAAACAGTGTAGTTTTTTGTAAGAAATGTTTCAGGGTATCGTCTTTCTGTTAAACGCATGATTTTGAGTTCAATAGCTACTCTACTTTTATAGAGGAACACCACATCATCATCTTAACCAGTTTGTCTTGTATCTCAAATACAAGGAGGTAAATGAAACAATGGGGCTATTCAGTCTTAGTGTCACTAGAGTGTATGCAGGTTTTCATACCTACCAAAGACTCCAGCAGGTGATTTCACTGATTAACACTCCTCCAGACAGAGAGGACTGCACTAATAAAGTGAAATCGCCTGCTGTATAGGCTCCGCTCGAAATGCAAACTTCCACATAGTACAGTCTGTCCTCCACACAGCATACATTCAAATAGTGAAGTTTTTGTTTCTTGCTCAAAAATCACCTCCAAGTAGTTGTGGTGGAGGAAACTATCGATTTTTAAACAAGGCATGTGACTGGAGGAGGGAGGAGGACGGGACTATTTTCTGCTCTGTACCCAAATATAGATGCTGGTTCTATCTTGGGCAGCTCTGAAGTACATGTTCTCTCTCTTTCTTTCACTCTCTCTGTCTCTCACCCTCCCTCCCTCCCGTCCTTTCTCCCTCCCCCCCCCCTCCCCCCCCCAGCAGCCTGATCAAGCTTTATTTTTGTCAACTTTTATATTACCCATGTGACTTTTCTCCCCTGCTATTTAAAGCAGCGTGTGTGTTTGAATGTGGAAGGTGGGTGAATGTAGAATTGGAAGGGGTGGGAGGGGTGGTGGGGGGCAGTGTTTGGATGGGGGAGGGGGACTGTCTTTGGATCTTATGCTGCATCCCTCCCTCCATTTTTTTTTTTTTCTCCCTCTGAGGTAGGAGGGGCTGCTCGTTGATAGGCGAGTTTGGGGTGCGACAGATTACATAACGGTACGTAACGAGAGCGGGGCATACAAGGACCGCAGTCTCTCCTCACTGAGAATCTTAATTGGAGATTTGGTGGTGGTGGGGAGGGTTGAAGTGGGGGGGGGTGAGGGGGGGCGCTCATTTTTAGTTCTGTCTCGCTCTCTTTGCATAGGAAAGTTGAATCTTCCAAAAAAAGCTTCACCCTGTGGGTAACTGATAGTCAAGATCATGCCAGATTTCACTACAGCTAAACACTGGATCAGCTTATTGTGAAATGAAAATCTGGAAGTCTCCATAATCACACAGATTTGAGGATTTCTTTTGTCTCTTTAACATGAGCTGCTCATCCTCACACACACACACATATGTGCCTTCTCATGCAGTCTATGTTCATCTACATCTAGATTCTTCACAAGTATCAGCAGATAGGGGTTTTGCGTCCACCATGTTCTTTTTTTTCTCTCTCTGCTCATCACATCGGATCTTATGTGTGGAGTTTTTTCCCAGCCTGCAGTGCTCATGCTGGCATCGGGGCTGAGGATGCAGCAGCAGCAGCAGCAGCAGCAGCAGCAGCAGCCTGGTCGTCGTGGTGATGGTGGTGGGGGATCTTGTTGGTATTCAGGTGCTGCGGCAGGCAGGCAGGCAGGCAGGCAGGCAGGCAGCTCCCAGACGAGGCAGTGCAGGCGCGCTGCTATTTTTACTCCTCCTGCTGCTTTTTTTAGACCCTCGGAATAGTGAGCAGGCAGCGGCAGGGGCTGCTCCACTGCTGAGGAGGGAGGGAGGGAGGGAGGGAGACAGAAAAGGCTGGGGGATGTCAATACCTCTGGACGTGATGTGCAGCACTAAGCACAGCAGAGCTGCGGTGCAAACGCGCCCCCGTCAGGGCGCTTCAGAGCCAGCATGCTGGACCAGTTTTGTCAGAGGCGTTGGAATGGGGGAAACTGGGTTCAGAGTGATGTTACTGGGAATGAATGAGAGGCAGTGGTGCACACATCCTCTCTGCCAGCACACATGAATACATTCATGGATTCACACACTTCTCTTCACTGGCCTATCCAGATCTCATCCTTTTTTTTTTTTTCTTTCTTTTTCTTTTTTTCTACTGCATACATCACTCTCATACGTGGTTGCCCCATCAACACACATTCACCCTTTGTTGTCAGCGTGCGTGCGTCCTCTCTGTGCGCCAGTAGCGTTGCTGTCACTCACGTGCTTGCTTGCGTAGACCCTTTTTGTTACATTACATCTGTGTGTGTCACAGATGTAATGCGTTGCTCACGTGATGGGAATTAAGTCCTGCTGGGAGCACTGGTGTGTGTATGTTTGTGTGTTTGTCTTTGTGTTTGTGACTGAACTGAACAAAGGGATTTTTGGACATTGTGTTCTACTTGTACTTCATTGAATAGGTGACTTATATTTCCTCTTTTCTTTTTGCTGTCTGCAGAGTCCAGTGAAGGCTTATCATTTAGGGGGTTGCTAATTATAGTCAAATCACCTGGCATCAATTTTTTGTTGTATTTCAGGTGTGGCTGACAAAATGTTTTGTTTTTTTTTAATCATCCCATCAGCTTGTTCATCCATAAATTCCCTCATTATAGGTTACTTGGTTTAGAATTTCCCAGAATATTTACTTTGTTCTTGTAGTTGTTGCACTAATGATGGCTGATGGCAACTCAAAAGCAAAAAGGAAATGTCTTAAGACTCGAGAGGAACTCTGTGTCCTCATCCCACTGTACTAGCCCCCCTCCCGTTCCACACATAAACACACACACACACACACACTTCACTCTCACTCACTCCCCAGACAACGTTTATTGAGAAAATGGTACTATTATATAATGGGTGGGAGGAGTGTAGTCATTCATAAGTACAGCACAAGGGTTGGGGAGGTGGGGGCATCAGGCCTGGGGGAGGGAGGGGGGGGGGGGGGGGGGGGGGGGGGGGGGGGTTGGTAGCCAAATGCAAAGTGGAAAATCACAATTCAAAGTACAGCCTTCTGCTCTCTCTAAATGGTGATAGAAATTGTTTCTGAGTTCTGATTCTCTCTGCTGCGTGTTTATTTTCCTCTTTCTTTAATCTAGATGCTCACTTTTCTTTATAATGTCGATGGAGGGATTCTGTCGCAAACTGTTTCCACCATATTTGGCCTTTGACTCATCCTTCTCTTCTGCAAATTTCTCTCTTTGTATACCTGCACTGCTTAAGTTATTTAGTTCAGTATTGTGTTAAACTAACGCTGCTATTAAACAAGCAGACGTCAGGTTAAGAAGGCAGAGCCGGAAATCCCTTTGCTAATATATTATACCTGTTTTTGAAATGACTCAGATTTCAAATGTACTTTGGCAGGTCAGTCAGGAGAATAATGCACTTTAATTATATTATTAATTTAAAAGGATATTAACTCCACGACTTCCTTTATAGCCAAAACTGGACCCTGATTGGCTGACAGCAGCATCTCCACTACTTCAAATGATGTAAAACTGCCAAGTGGAGGTTTGCTGCAGACTTGACTAATGGGAGAGATTTTATTAGTTAAGTGATGAAAGCCAATCAAGCTCCTCACCCTTTTTTTTAAATAAAATTTACCTTTTTTTTTTTTTTTTTAAGGAAACATTAGACTCACAGCTGTAAAAGTCAAGATAGTACAGATGCTTCTTTTTTTTTTTTTTTTGCAGTGTTCTGAAAAAGCATGGCATGCATAACCCGAACACATGCACCATCTGACACGTAGATAAGTACTGTATGTTCTTTACTGTCAGGTTCAAGTTCAAAAAAAGCAGATGCTGTGCGTGCGTTCGAAGCGCATAATACATTCTTACACGTTCTCCCCTTTCAGGTACAAAGTTCAAAGGGTGATGCTGTACGTGCTTTTTGGCGCATAACACATTTTTACACGCAGGTGCAACCCTCTGCACCTGAAACCTAGTCATGCAGACAAGCACCATGCATCCCAGCTGCCTTTCCATGGGGTATATTTATTGTCCCGTGTGACTGGAATGTGGTCGGTGCACTGAGGCTCCTCTTGTTCTTTGTTGGGGTTTTTTTTTTTTTTTGTTGTTCCTCCTGTTTGACATGTCCTGTCATTTCTTCGAAGGTATTGTAGGCCTAATTGAATCATAGAAGGCGTTGCTTATCAATCAGAGCTTTTCTTCAGTTGTTGGTACAAGATTTCTCACAAAAGGCAGTCTTGGTGTTATCATCAACCTTGATTTTTTTTTTTTTAGGATCTGAACAGTTTTACTCCTCTCCTGTCCCTTGTGTTCATGATACTCTTTCAACGCTCATCAGATAAAACATGCATGATAGTCAATCTGAAAAAGAGGCTGAAAATGACTGTTTCACTGTAATGATCTCTAATACTTGGCATTTAGCGTTTTAAATATGAACCATGTAGCTCCTAAAACAAATAACCTTGATTCATTTTGTTAGACTATCTTAGAAAAAGCAAATTTTTATGTCGAGATGGTTGTTGTCTCCCCCCACCACCCCCCTCTCTCAGCCATTTTACTCTGCAGCGAATGTAGCCTCTCCCTGCCTCTGTTTGCCCCCACCTGCATCTGCAGCGAGCGCCCGATTTGGTACAGCCCGCGCCCATTGAGGCTTTTCAGCCACGGAGTGTTTCATTCTTAACACGGGGGAGGTTTAAAAATAACCAGGGATTCTGCTCTCTTTTTCACTTTTGACTTTGTGCTACTCTCTCTCGCTCGCACTCCTCTTCTCTCATTCACTCACTTGCCCCCCCCCCCCCCACCACCTCCTCCACCCCTCCTCGTCCTCCTCCCCTCCTCCACCGCCATCTCTATTCTGTCTATTTCTCCTTCACTCATTCGTTCTCTTGCTTCGCTCCAGTTCTATTTTTAGCCGCCCCTAGGATCCCTCCTCACCCCCCCCCTCCCTCTCCCTCTCCCTCTCCCGCTCCCCCCACCCTCCCTACCCCACTTCACCCTCCTTTCTCCTGCTCCATGTTCGTCATCACTCCCTCCTCTCTGCATCCCCTCTCTCATCTTGTCTCTTTTCCTACTCTCCAGCTCTTTGCCAGAGAATGTCCTCTACCTCTATTAATCTTTCATCAAGCCTCGCTAATAATATATTGATGATGCACAACTATGTGTGTGTACGTATTTTCGTGAGTACCCCCCAATCCCCCTCACCACCAGCCTTTTTTTTTTTTTATTTTTTTTTTTATAATCTCGTTTGTTTCTTGTGTCCGTTTCCCTTGTTCTTCCTTTCTCCCACCCCATCCTCCGTCAGTCAAGCAGGGGCTGAGGTTGATGGGCAGTGAAGGTTTAAAAATAGCCCTGCTTGCTTGACAAGGTGAGGAGAACTCTGAACACAAGAGGAACATCGGCTCTTTTCTCTATCTTGGTCTCCTCACGCTTTGGCCTCTTTACCATCTTTTTTTTTTTTTTTTTTTTTTTGTGCACTTCCCTGAAATCTTTGCTCTGCTTTTACCAAAGTGTTCTGCTCCCCACTCTTTTAAATATCACTGGTTTGCCACAATACACCTTCCTCTCTTTTGTCTAAACTACACATGCACTTGAATTAATCTTTCCGGTCAGATTTGTCAGTATAATAAATTGATAAGTTATTCAAAGCTGCGTTCATGTGCATAAAAACCCTGAAAGTGATCTGGAAAATCCTATTGTTTTACATGAGAGTAGCTGTTCCCCGTCAGGTATCAGTGGGTGTTGAGAGCTTTGTGAATCCTATACTGTCTTCCATATTTGTTCTGCTTTTAATCTATACCATCTTATCTCTGCCTCTATACAATCTCTGTTCCCTCTGTCTTTTGTTCTAGCTTAAGCTTTGCGAACCTATTCATCTACCTATCAATGTTCGACTTCTATCTATACCATCTTGGCTTGTGTAATATGTATCTCTGTTCCAAAATCAAACTGCACGCTTCCTTGTGTGTGTACTTTTTTTTTTTTGGGAATGGACACCCTGTAAGCATCTCATCCCAAAAGAAATGTTATTAGACTGAAAAGGTCATCATCGTTGAGCTTAGAGAGAGAGAGGCAGGTGAATAGTGTTGTCGGGTGTGTCCGACAATGGAATTTCTCAACGTTACAGCCTTCATATGAATGTCCCGTATGTCACCCGTAAAAAGGGCCCGCGGCTTAACTCCATGTTGGGGCTCTGAGCCGTTATGATTACATATGAGAAGAAGCGGTAGAACCTGATGCGAGGGTGTGTCGTAGGCCTCGGGACAAAGACGATCAGATTTGTGTGTGTGTGTTTGTGACTTGTCACAAGATGTAGAGGTAACAGAAACATTATAGAAAGCATAGATGTGCCAGAATAATGAGTCAGCCAACCATAACTTGCTGGTAAAGTACTGGTGTTCTTGATGTAATGAGAATTGGAGGCCGTTTTGCAGGATTAGTTTACCTGGAATTCGAAATACAAAGTGACACTGCTTCTCTGACGGATCATTCTTTGAAGAAATATGAGCCGTTTTCATTATTTTTACCATTTGGGTACTTTTAAAGAACATCCAGTCACTAAATTAGTTAAACAGAAGTTGACTTGACCTTTGCCCTGCCACATAGTGTGAGAACGTTGTTTAGAAAACCCATACTGACCTCTTTTTTTCTTCTTTCTGTCTCTCTCCAGTTGTGACGGGAGCCACGGATGGAATCGGGAAATCCTATGCGGAGGAGGTGAGTTCTCCTGGATCCTTATTTATTTCATTTCTTTTACAGAAAAGCTGTGACTCATGCATACACACACACTGTGTTCACTTATAGGCCACAGTAGGGGAGAACTCTTACAGGCCTATTAACGTGGAAGAGAGTCCTCACACACACACACACACATATGCACACACTTCAACACAGCCTCGCCAATAAGAGCTCATACGGAGGTAACAAGCACACGTTGAATAGGGGGCTACCCTGCCACATGTACGGCCCGTACTAGTGTGGGCGTGCTGACTGTATAATATAGTCATGTAGGCCCTTTGACTCATACTGTTGCTGTTGGTGCTACAGTGGGGCTAGTCACTTGTCACGCTAGTGTAAGCCACCATTTTACCCAGCGTATTATGCTCTGCAGGGGCTTTAAGCTGGTTAATTTTTATACAGAAACACACTAGTCTAACGCTGCTTTCACATGAAACGTGATGAATCCACCTCTTGGCTCTAAAGCTCATCACTTGGAAGAGTTTTAGATGCACAAGCAAATTTGCTCACTGTGCCCAGCAACCCAGAGATCAACCTGGAAGAACCTCATGTGCATCCAGTAGAAACAACAAGTTAGCTGGTTAGACTGGGAGTGAAATCGAAGGAAATGTGATTTGGGGACCCCAATTATAATTAAAGTCTTAAATAGTTTTTTTCTGTTGTTACTGTTTACAACCAAGTGAGCAAGCAAATGTTGACACATGCAGATAAAAGATGAGTGATCAAGCTGCAGCCACTGGATACATTTTGGATGATGTGTCACCTTTTGCTTTCCCAAATGTCTGATCTAGACCTTTCTTATTATATATTATGTGATTTCTAAAAACTGGAGTTAAAAAATGTTATATCTTGCTATCTGTCCTCCAGTAGTGTGACATTACACTCAATATATTAAACAGACAAGTATAATGCTTGAAAGTCATGCAAGTGTCACTAAACAGGTGTTTCCTTCATAGCTTGCTCGCCGAGGATTTGCCATGATGTTGATCAGTCGCTCCCAGGACAAGCTGGATGACGTGGCCAGGTCACTTGGTAAGTGTGTGTAAAAAAAAAAAAAAAAAAAAAAAAAAAGTGTGTGTGTGTCTCCGCAACATCATGGAAACCTGCTCGGGGTTGAGAGCACAGTGAGTGGGCTGTTGAGGATGTGTATATGGCCAGGCAGTGACGTGCAACCTCCCACCCCACCGGCTACAGGGTTTCCCAGGCCTTGATAAGAGGGCATATCCTCCACACGAAGAGTTGGAATATAATCAAAATAGAAAAGACTGAGATAATAAATCTTAGCATCTATAATATACTTATGCTTCAGACTGTACGGAGTTTTAAAACAAAGGGCTATATCTAATAAGTTCCCCTTTTTATGAAGCATAGTATATTTGTTTTATTGAACTGGTCATTTTGTGAGTAGTTTAACCACTTCGATTCATCCTCTAAATCCAATTTCACACTCTTTTGCATCCTGTTAAGTCATGCCTTTTTATTCTGAGGGTGAATTGAAAACATGTAGCCAACAAAGCAGGCTGTGTTTTGACTTCCTCACTGTCAGTATGAAGACTGATTAAATATCAGGTCTGGTTAAGAAACTTGTGCACCAACCTGTTCCTTTTTAAAATATTTCCTAGAAACAGACCAGTCTTCTTTATTCAGGTCCTCCAAAACGCAAAAAACAATCAGTACTTGAGCGTCTGTACGAAAGGAAAAACTTTTTTTTTCCTCCTCCTTACTGGCTTTTCTCCAGATTTTAACAGGGAGTGAATGGTGAGTGGCCCCCCCTGTTCAAATAGTGCCCTCTCCCCGACTCGCTCTCTTTCCATCTGTCTCTGACGTCTCCCACAGCGCAATTTCCCCTGTCGTGCTTCAAGTCCACAGAGGGGGCTGATGGGTAGTCACGAGCAGGGTGCGCCGTGCCAAACTCTGGCACTCCTCCCTCACGATTAGTCTGACAAAAACCGCCCATCTTAGCATGTAACCGGGCAGCCTACCCTGTCCTACCTATAATTTAATTGTCGCAAATGTTTCTCTTCTCTCTTATGCAACCACCTCATTTGACTCTTGATCGTACCTACCTGGCAACCCCAAATTACTCCTCCAATTTGGCAACCTCAGCCGTAATATTTTTGCTTCCTTTGCCACCACAGCTTAAGCTGCTTTTATCATTTTTCTTTGAAATTGACTCACAGTGGTTGTGATGACTAAAAATAATCTCATGAACTGGATATAGACTACAAGGATGCTCCAACTCATAACTCCTTTTTTTTTTTTTTTTTTTTTTTTAAATTTCCCTCACCCCCCCCCTCCTCACTTCCCTCTCAGGTTCCCCCCTTTTTTTTTTTTTTTATCTTGGATAGTCTCAACTCTGACTGAACACACACTGACATAGTACTGGTCTTTGCTGAGGCACATCCCAGGAATTTTCCTCTTATAACTCCCCCTGCCACCTATCAGCTAAACGAGTCTTTGGACAATAAATTCTAATTGCAGCAGGCGCGTCAAACATGACGAGGGAGCGGAAGGAGGGAGGGAGGGGGAGCAGGTTGCTCGGCTGGTTTGTTGGTACGCAGTGCCCTCTTCAGTTCGAGTCTGACACCGACTGGTTTCATGCTCCATTCATTTCAACAGATCCACAGTTTTGAAACAGGGGGGGGATTGCTCTGCTGTTGGGCAATGTAATGAGCTTTTGCACAATGTGCTGACTGACTTGTGACACATGAATGCATGGTATGAGTGTGTGGTGTGAAGGCATGACCGCTCACTAAGATGCATGACCTTAAACGTGCGTCCTCCTGAGCTTTGATCTTGTTTTCACACCAACTGTGCAATGTAACTTTCATTTCTACAATAATGTGGTTAATGGACACTTTATTTCTTTCTCCCTTCACAGAGGAGCAGTATAAAGTGGAAACCAGGACCATCGCAGTTGACTTTGGCAAGACAGACATCTACCCCAAGATCGAGGCGGGGCTGACTGGTCTTGAGATCGGCGTTCTTGGTAAGAGCTGCTTTCCTAAACTTCACTGGCAGGACAGTGTACATTCATCTCTTTTTGTTTTTCTGTCCAGTGATGACTTACACCTTTTTGCATGTTGACATATTTGAAAGCGATGTTGGTTTTTGTCTTGTGTTCAGTGCAGTAAACCTACTGTAATGACCTGTTGTAAAACGACAGTGCAAGACAAACTATAAATCACTTGACAATAAACATTTCACAGTCACTTGCAATGTGTATTCGGACACTAGATAGAGATACATTGTGACAGTAAGTTGAAGGGTGTTGTAGTGTACAAAGCCTTTCGCAGACAGTTCGGTCTTTGTGTCACTGTTGGCAGACTTCCCTTCTCAGATTACTCTGTGTGTACAGTGCCATGTGTTGGCTTAATCATACAACACTTATTATACAAATGTAAGGTGGCGTGATCTCCTGATTCTCTCTGAACAGCATTCAGATACTTTTAATTGACCTTTTTGTCATTTCTCTGTTAGACAAAGTCGGCTATGTGCACTTATTGTGAGTAATATTTAAAGTCTGGTTGAATTATCATGGCATTGTAGTGGATGAGGTGCACAGCTAAAGCACAATTGATTAATACTCTCTTGTGCATGTGTGTGTGTGGGATATTTTTTTCTATCTTGGCGTGCATCCTTTTTCAAAAGTCTGTCTTGAGTTTGAGCTTCAGAGACTTTTCTAAAAAGATTATTTTGATGTCTGCACCTGAGTCACGACATGAGTTTAAAGTTACACAAAAATTCCTGCTGTTGGTGTAATAGCACATGTTTACACACCGAAGTTCACGCTGTACTTTCTAGTTGAACATTTAAGGAACTCTTTGTCCTTTTTTTATGATACCGATTGTACTCTACTGGTTGCAAGGTGTGGCTGTGTCTAGTGTAGAGTGAAATGCCTGCTTCTATCTTGTTTACTTTTGCTGCCACCTTGTGGTAGAAATTTTAAACTAGTTTAATTTCTCCCCGCACCAGATTATTCAACAGTGCTTTTCTAAAATAGTAAAATAATTTCTTTTTTTTTGTCTTCAACAGTCAACAATGTTGGTGTGTCCTACCCCTACCCTGAGTACTACCTCCATATTCCTGATCTGGACAATGTGAGTTTGTTTTTCTTGTTGGAAACACACACAGAAGTCACTGAAAGAGTATAAGAGATAACTGTGTTTCTAACTAACCTAACTTTTCTTCATTTCATGCTCCATAGTTTAGTTATGATTTGTCTTTTATTGGATCTACTCTACCAATCATCTGCTTCCATATTTTATCTTGGATGATATGTGCGAACACATAATCTTAATGCATGAACTGACTGGTGCTTTTTCTGTGTTCTAGTTCATAACAAACATGATCAACGTCAACATGACCTCAGTGTGCCAGGTAAGTTTGTCTCCGTTTTGAACAACTCTGCACATTTTTTGCTCCTCAGGGAGGAAATGTTCCAAAATGCATTGAGCCCAGTGATTTGCAAAGTACATATTTACTCTAAATCAAGCCCACGTGTCTGCTTTTTTTTTTTTTTTTTTAAAGTTGATCCATGGGTATCACTCTTCTTCTCACTGTTCCCCCTTTTTGCTCTTCTCCTCCTCTTCTTTCTCCTCTTCTGCTGTTTCTACCACGGTACCTGCAGTGTCTCAGTTGTTCCCAAAGCAACGGTGGACTACACCAACGCTGTCTGTACTCACCACCCACGCAACTCTCTCTCTCTCTCTCTCTCGGTCTCTGCCTGTCTCTCTCTCTCTCTCCTACTTTTAGTCTTTTTTTTTTTTCCTCTCCCTTCTTTATAAAGTCCCCTTGTTTTCCTTCATGAGTTTTGTCAGTTTTTGTGTGACAGTTGATGTTCACTGAGCTTATGTTGTTGTTGTTGTTGTTGTTGTTGTTGTTCTAGATGACCCGTCTGGTGCTGCCCAGAATGGCTGCGAGGTGAGTTAAATGATGGGCTTCCATGTTTTGCGACATGACTGCAGTCAAATATCAGTGTCGTGAATGAGGGATTGTGGCACAGAGCTGCGCAAAGAAAACCAAAATTAAACCGGAGAGTCTTTTGCTTTCCAAGAACAGTTTTTGTGGGATTACACTTTATAAAGGTGACTCTTTTTATCTGGGAGGGGGGCAAGAAAATCCTCACCAAGCCCCTTTCCATCACTGCATCTCTTTCCCTCTCCTCCTTTGTTCGCAATGCTGACAAGCTTTCAATTCACACAAAGTGCTCTTCCCACCCGATTGGCTGCTCTGTTCCCATGTGACTCCTGCTGGCCAATAGCAGCGCAGGCACATTTGGTGCCGTGTGAGGCTGGAGCGTCGCTCCACTACATCACTGCAGCAACAGGCTGCCATGGCAACGCACACTACCACACTGTTTTAGTGTGTGTATGTGTGTGTGTTTGGAACGTTACTTTATGTGCTGGATGTGTATAATAGACACAGGGTTCCCACAGACCTGGAAAATCATTGAAAGTTTGTGGATTTGAACAAAAAAATAAGGAATTTATTGCACTGTCCTGGGATCAGCTCTTCACATCTTGAGGAAAGTCCTCTAATGTAGATTGTGGTGTTTAAAGTAGCAGCATTGAAAAGAAGGATTTCACCAGACTTTCTTGATTTTAAATTCCAAGTGAAAAATGATTCCTCTCTTTTTTATCAACGCCACATTACCAAAAGTCACCGAATATAATTAATTCATTGAAAACTCTTGAATTTGACTGTTGCATCTCTGAATGTTCTCTGAGCATCACGGATCTTCTCAAGTTCTTCTCACTAAATCTACCTCGCTGTATTTTTCTCTCAGGTCCAAAGGTGTTATCCTCAACATCTCCTCTGCCAGCGGCATGTACCCCGTCCCTCTGCTCACGGTCTACTCTGCCACAAAGGTATGCGCGACATCTGCACTTGTCTGTTATAAACGAGCAACAATTCTTTTTAGAAACTGAACTGTCTTAGAATATTGGTCAGTATTTGTTTGTTTCATCAAGACAGCTCACCCTATTTCCACCCACATGGAAGTGATGACAACAGATGTTAAATTTGACCATCTTTTATCGTTCTCTGTGCAGGCTTTTGTGGATTTCTTCTCTCGTGGTCTTCAGGAGGAGTACAGGCGTCAGGGCATCATTGTCCAGGTGAGTCTGGGTCTCTGGATCAGTCTGACAGTCTTTTTTTGGTCCTAATTTTACTTTACTGTAACTCTACGAAGTTGTCCTAATCAATCTGATGATGGGGGAAAAAATGTTTTGAAATCTTTGGAAAATATTATACATAGGAACTTCTTAAAGGTACAATACCTAAATGGTGTACAGCAGCATTTCCGCTCCATCATTCGTAAGGAAGTTAATGTGTAGTTTTATTACATTTTGCTAGTCTTCAAAAAACTTTTGCTGTAGACAAAAGATATGAGGTCTGTCTCTGATGCTTCCTGATTCACCTCTCTCTCAAAAGTTTGACTCAAAATAAGTTACCAACTATATATACAATATCCAACTGCCTGAAAAGCAGCAGTGACATTAATACATATTCATGAATAATGCCGCTGATATGCAATTTTAAGCCTTTTCTTAAATATGTTGTTCCACATCAGGGTTTGTTTGTTCTGTTTTTAGCAGCCTCACTCATGCGCCACCTTGTGGTTGGATTGTAAACTGCAGTTTCACCTCAGCAAACCTTATCTGTATTTTCACCTCATGAGCTTCGGTCATCAGACCACGTAAAGAAGAGATTTTATGTATAATAAGTTCAAGTGCATCTCGTTGTGCTTTAGCCAGTTTAACAGGAGTGAGGACACATCACTTGTCACTTCAATGGACTCAAATTTGTACTATTCATTTAAATCAAGAAACAGGAAACTTTATGCTGACCTGAGGCAGAACAAGACTTTGTTTTAATCAAAAGCTGTTGAAACCTTCAGGCTGGACCAGAAAGCATAAATGCTGTACATTCTTTTTTTTTTTTTTTTTTAAGTCAATCTTATCTGTTTTACTTTTTGTCTTCCTGTAGAGTGTGCTGCCCTTCTTCGTGGTCACTAAGATGACTCGTATCAAGAAGCCCACCCTGGACAAGCCCACCCCAGAGCGCTACGTTGCAGCTGAGCTGAGCACTGTGGGTCTGCAGAGCCAGACCAACGGCTACTTTCCCCACGCTGTCATGGTAAGAACTGGAAACCTCAAGAAAACCTAAAGAATCTGTTAAGGATTACATTATGCAACCTTGAATACTGGTCTCAGTCTCGGAAAGTCAGATTTAAAGCTGGACTATCTGAATCTGTAGTTGATTTTAATGCCACTTAAGGATTTTTGAGAAGACTTTTTAATGAAATGTATATTCATTTGCAATCCAAATCCAGGATATATTCAGGCTGTATTTTGTCTTAATCGATAAATCTGTGAAAATTTGACCAATAATGCTGTAAAATGATTGAATCATAGGCATTATATGTTGTATGAGTTTCATTTTTTCCTGCTTAAACAATATTTTAAGGGCTACAAATTAGTATAATTGACATAAAACCTGTCTGGGGGGAAAAAGTGTTTTTTGCCAAATTATTTACTTTTGTTTTCCTTTCAGGAATAATCGTAAACTGATATTAACGTATGTGTTTGCATTATTTGTGTTTTTCCCTCATAGGGTTGGGTGACCACGAAGCTGGTGCCGAGCAGTATCGTCATCTTCCTGGGAGCCAGAATGAACCGTCTGCAGCGTACCGGATACCTGCACAGGAGGAAGCTGCGGGAGCAGAAGAACGGAGCGAGTTTGAAGAGCGAATAAGAAGACAGCGGACGATTTCTGCAGGCAGCCATTCTGTTCTGGCCTGGTGCAGTATTTAAGGAAGGAAAGAGGGGATTGTGTTTGTATCTGTGTGATTGATTCTCCAGGGTTGCCTGAGAATTCACCTCTGTGCCTCCAGTAAAATGTCCACATGTGTATGACTTTGTGTAAAAACAGCAACTTCCACACTGATGTGATTTTATCTGAAGCAAAATAACCAAGAAAGGCCAGAGCTGAAAACAGATGCTGCTCTCAGCAAAGGACAGTAATATTATTTGTCACTGACACTGATGGTGGAAATTATTACGACCAAAAAATAGTGATTTGTTAACCCTGCTGTTGTAAGCAGTGGAAAATGGTGGTGGGCATCCTTTTTTTATATATAAATATGTGTGTATGATTATTTATTTTATATTTGTATGAGCATACGAGCCAAACTCAGACCTTTAAGACCAGCCTTAAACCTAGTCTTGTTTACAGATCAATGAGCCATTTAAAGATGGCAACTTTAGCTTTCTCTCACATCAGTTCAACTGCATCACTGAACTGTTAGCATCATGCGTTGGCTCTTTCTTCTTCTTTTTTTTTTTTTGATAATGCGTGTTTACAGTATATAGAATGATACTTTGTGGTGGGATGTTGTTGCACCGATGTATCACTTGTTCTAAACCAAAGTTTTTTCATAGTCATCATTCATTGTCACATTAAACACAAGTGCCTTTCTACTGACATTAATGCTGGATTGGTCAGATTCAATGAGCGGGTATTCAGTGGTACAAAAGATATAATTCAACTGGTGCTACGTCCGTGTGAACTGTACATTTTCTGCTTCCTTTAATCAAAATATAAACCTTTCATACATAAAGGAAAACTACTGTAACTTTTTATCCAGTGTGTTTTGAAAGGATTTCAGAGCGATAGAGAATATTCCCAGTTTGTTGTGCAGCAAGTAACCCTCCAATCAAAGTTCAAACATTAAAAAAGTTTAAGGTTTTCCATCAGCAGCTCACAAACTGATACACATGCAGTTGCAGTACCACCTAATGTTTGCTGTAACACACACGCGCACACCGCACAGTTGACACACAATCGATACCCCGTATGACTTGGGTCTGACCTGTGCCTCAACTAAGCGGCCTTGTGAATGCTTTTGCTTTTGCGAAGAGTCTTTTAATATGCTTGGAAATTAAAATTTGAATTTCTACATTTGAATTTCTACATGTAAGATACACTGTTTACGTTTGTACTGCTGATGGCAACTATATTTTCTACTGTTTGTTAATAAAAGCTCTGGCGTACAGCACAGTATTGTGTTTATTGTGAATCCTTTTTTTTTTCTATTAACTAAAATAACAGCTGTTGACATTTTCTGGATTTTATATTGTATTGGCTGAAGTTGTCATATTCTTCAAATAAATAAAAAATTGTAATAGCACTGTAGCCTAAGTAAAATGTACTTAAGTAAAAGTATGTAATTATTAGCAGCAAAATATACTTGAAGTATCACAAGTCGAAGTATTCACTATGCAGAATTAGTGTATACAGTATATATTATAGTATTAGATAATTTTTATTGATGTGTAAACATGTAAAAATCTTTTGAAAGTTGTAGTTAGTCATGGTGGAGCTAATTTGAAGTACTTTATACACTGTTGGGTGGATTAATCATAACGTCTCATATTTTATAAATTGATCATATGTTAAGTAACCAATAACTGTAGCTGACATGTTAATGTAGTGGAGTAAAAAGCATATTTTCCTCTGAAATGTAATGAAGTGTAAAGTAGCACACAATCTGTGGTGGAAGAAGTACTCAGATCCTTTACTTAAGTAAAAGTATCAGTATCACAATGAAGAAATACAAGTGAAAGTACTGCATTCCAAAATCCTATTTAAGTAAAAGTATAGAAGTATTACCAGCTACATTTACTTAAAATACTAAAGTAAAAGTACTAGTTTTGCAGGAAATTGGGCTGCGAACAAAGTACATTATTAATACTGATGAATCAGTGCATAAGCAACATTTTATATTTGTAGCTGCTGTAGATGGAGCTAGTTCGAACTGCTTTGTGAGGGTCACGAGATAAATCAGAAAGGTCTTGAGATGATCGATTGGGTAGGAAAGAAGAAAAACAGTTCTGCTACATATATTTGGATTCATTTTTCAGAACTTCTCTTTTATCTTTGCACTTTTGTGAAATATTGGAGAGTTGGTCTTTGGGCCTCAAACTGTTATTTATTTGAAACCATGTGAGGGGAAGCGCCTTTTTGGTTGAACTGCTAAAAGCTCATCTGAAACATGACAAAGAGACACAAATACACACTGAGCCAGTGGCCAAAAAGTTTAGGAAGCATTGTTTTAATTTTTAACAGTGCAGTGCATCTTATCTAATCTTATCATTATGTTATTTTATGTAAAGTTTTAAATCTGAAATGTAACTAAAGCTTTCAAATAAATGTAGTAAAGTACAAGATTTCCCTCTGAAATTACTCAAGTAAAGTACCTTAAAACTGTTCTTAAGTACAGTACTTAAATGTAAATGTAAATGTACTGAGGTTACATATTGCTGTAAAGTATTTGCCCCTGAAATGTAGTTAGTGAAGTATGAAACTATGTTATGAAATGTGATGGAACGAATGTTCTACAACTCAGTTCCGGGTAGGATTTATTTTTTTGTGACACACTAGCCATGGCTGTCGAACCGCAGGCGTCCCGGTTAATGTGAAGTTGTTTGATTTCTAATAGCAGTATTATTGTGTTTTATGAGCCAGATAGGTAAGTAATTTGAACACTTGTTTCAGCATTAGTCAACCAGGTATTTGTTCTAAATTCTGACATTTACAAAGTGTTAAAATAACTTAAAGTCTGTTGGTTAGCTTCGGATTACGTTGCATGAACGAAGTAAGTTAGCTAATAGTAGCTTCAGAAATTACATGAATAATGTAATGAGGAATTTGTTAAAAGGTTTGTCACTCTGGCACTGAAATCGGTGCCATACTGATTAAACCATTCATTTAGAGAAGAAAACCAAACATTTTACTAGTAAAAGTCAACAACATGTTTTTGGTGAGTGTACAAATGAAAAGACCAGAGTGTACAAATGCTAGCAGTTCATTCATTTTCATTTCATTTTGTGTCTTTGTGTTTTATCTCCTAGAACGGATCTGTCCTGAAAAAGGACAAGTTCACATTTTTTCAAGTCTTTCTTAAAACAACAGTTAGGAGCCCAAATGAACACTGAAACAGGTTTTTCTTGCTGTAATCATTCCTCCTGTTCATACTGACCATTAGAAAATCCCCTAACGCACTAACAATGTAAGTGATGGGGGACAAAATCCACAGTCCTCCCTCTGTGCAAAAATGTATGCATAAGTTTATCTGAACATAATATGAAACTTCAGCCGTCCAAATGAGTCAAATCAAGTAGATATCTTTCAACGTTACAGTCTTTTTAGTGCCAAAGTCCCTCTTTTTGTTACTATACTTCGACCGCAGCTCAACAGGGAAACACTGTCCGAGGAAACACAAAGAGGGAATCTGATGCGAAAAAGACTGTAAATGTGGCAGATATCCACTTGATATGAGTAAGTCAGACTGCTGAAGCCTCATATAAGCCTCAGATATACTTTTAAATGCATTTTGTCCCCCATCACTTACATTGAAAGCACATTTGAAGGGGATCTTTTAATAGCCAGTATGAACAGGAGGAATGATTACAGTGAGGAAAACCTCTTTCAGTGCTCAAATTGGAACCTGACTGTTGAAAAATTGTGAACCTATCCTTTAAAGCTACTTTAAATATTCATTCATCAGATGTTTACAACAGACAAGACTAAACATTTCAAAGGATTACAAAAAGAAAGCATTTCAAGAACATACTAAAGGCACATAGAACACACATGAAATTAACATTTATAAAAAATAAAGCAGGACATTGTACAGTTATTTGTATGATTCTCTTAATTTGGGATGCCAATTCCCTCTGCACTGCAGTCCTTTAATAAATTATATTATATAGTTAAAAAGGGCAGATTGACATTTGTGGGCTGTTGTGACAGAGGATAAATAGTCCCATTTTCCCTCTGGGAGCCCTTGGTTTTTAAATATCAATTGTGTCTGGGTTTACTAGGAAAAATCTAAGCACAAACTATCAGCTGCTGTATATTTCTTAAGGACTGTGGAGAATTTTACATTGATTAAAACTTGCTTTTCCCTTTTCACCATTAAGATGTGATGTGATGTCGGATAAGCGTCAACGTGTCAGAGTCCAGGGCTCCTGGGCCAAACCACTGCCAAAACATCTAGGACCCTCAGGCAATTTAAAGGGTAGGTTCACAATTTTTCAAGTGTCTTAAAACAACAGTCAGGTGTCCATATGAACACTGAGAGAGGTTTCCCTCGCTGTAAGAAAAACCTATTTCAATGTTCATTTGGGCTCCTGACTGTTGATTTAAGACAGACTTATGTATAGAATATATTTATAGCCCTAATTGCTAAAATAAAAAATTCACCTGTGTCTGGCTGAAAAACATAAACGTTACTGACCATATTTTACTGAGTCCTATTAACATGCATTATATGTAGAAATCAGCTTTTTATTTTTGTTTTTTTAAACAGCTGCAGTCCCAAACAACCAACAACCCAAAAGTGCCAACCCAGCTCCTGCTGCTTGGGGATGTAGTTCACAGAAAACATCTAAGACTTTTGAGTTTCACCAGCCCACCAAGGTAGTCTGAAAAAAACAAGTCAAAATTGAATTTTACAGCTTGTTGAAGTGCTAAATAATTCTCTTATCTGTATTCCCTTCATCACAGCCAATTAGAGCTGTTCCACCAGAAAAGGTTATAGAGTAAGTAACACATTTCTATCTTCATTCTGTATGTTTCTGTAGGATTTATTTCATGTAACATATATTTGAAACGTGTTTGTGTCTTTTATGGCTTGTCACTTAGTTGAACACTGCTCACAGGATGATTAACACACAGCATTTTGCTTCGTACAGACAGGCGGGTGATTATGAGATCAGCCATGCACCATCAGGAGTGTCCAGGTGAGTACAATCTTAAAAAGAGCGGGAATCTCACTCAGATGAAAGACAATTAAATCAAATAGAAGTGAGGAGAGTGATCAGTGGTGTGACTGTACCAAAATAGTGTGTGAGGGCTAGGTGAGTGTGTGTTTGAGATTTAAATCCACTAGATGGCAGTCATCCCACAAGCATCACTTAAAATAGCTTCTAGTGATGCCACATACCTCACTGATGGTAACCACCAGGACATATGGGACTGAGCCGTGTTTTTAATAGATACTGAATGTAGTAATATGCAGATACTATATGGAAAACTGGTCTTTAAGTGAAAAGCACTCAGTATATGTTTCCATTTACTTTTTAGGCATTTAGATGAAGCTTTTATCACGACTAAAATACCTCCAGACAACCAATAGTGAAGAGTCCAAAGGTCAGAAGCCATAAAATTAATATTCTGTGATTGATTTTGTGTGATTCTTTGCCTCAGACCTGATCATGTATGAAATAGGTGCTATGAAAAGAAGTGAAATAAGAGAAAAAGGAAGGTAACAAACAAATAGCTGAGTTGCTTTTTTGCTCATCTTTGAAGTAGTGAAACTTTCTGTACGACTGTACGTTAGAGTCTCGGCTGCATGATATTTTCATTCCTAACTCACCTTAGATCAACATTTAAGCATTAAAAGGACGTTAACAACAGGCCGTCTGCCGAATACTGGTAAATTCTAGTTTTGTCTGGTTGTTTTGCCAGTTTAATCAAACACTTTGGTGGATTAAAAAAAAAACAGAAAAGGTTAGTTTTCTGCAAATGAGCCACTGGTATGTGGTATGGTATTTACTATCCTTATTCCCTTTTTGGGTAATTGAATGCCTTTATTTGAGAGTCAGTAGTGTAGAGATGACAGGAAAATGTTCCCAGCTGGACTCAATCCCAGGGATTCTGTGGTTCACGGTTGGCGCCTTAAACTCTTTGACCAGGGTACGGCCATTCTTGACTGTATAAACACTGAATTTATGAGCTACATACTGTATATATCCGCCATAGTTTTCTGGTAACTTTATGTGTTTTGTCTTTTCATCTGTCCAGACTGCGGCTGCGGCCTGGGTTTCTTCCCTCAGAAGAGGCTGACTGGATGTTCAGTAAGCTGCTAGCAGAGCTTCCCTGGTCCCAGAAGACCAACGTCAGACAGGGTGGGTACCGGGGGCTTAACAGTAAGCAGTATGGAAGGGGGTGAAATGTGAGCCTGTGATGTAAGCTGGAGGGTGAACAGGGCTTCCCCACTGCAGCTGTTTGTTGTAGTTTCATTATAATACAGTGTTGAACTTTCTGTATGTTTGAGTATATTAAAAAGCAGTTAAGGAGTACATACCTCACAGTCCTCTAAATCTATTATACAAAACTTGTTGGGTCTTCATCTGTTACAAGCACATGTACCAGCTTTTTGTCACGTTTACCCAAGTACCGTAAATCATGAAAAATTTCAACACTTGCAATAAACAAAATATCAACGACATGAGCCATGACCGTCTCACTCCGTTGGCAAAACTGCAGCCAGTCTTTGCCCCAGAAGTCAGCCTTTCTCTCAGCTGGCTCTCGTCCATCTTGTGTGTTATTCAGCGGTAGCTCCTTAGCAGACAAACAGCATGATAAAGACAAATGTTAAGATGATTTCTAAACATTGATTACAGTGGCAGGTTATGTAATCATCAGTCCATCAGTCCTCAGGCTTAATCAACAACGTACATCAGATATTTGGATTAAAAAAAGGAAGCAGTGGAAAACAGGTGATAACCCCTTCTCTGTCCTTTGTCCTGTCTTGTTTTGTAACCCTCTCAGACACGTTGATTCAGTTTTTCCTACCATTGCTCAGGGTTTTAAATTGGATCCTGTGAATGGGTTAAGGTTTTGTTAATATTTTCCCCCTGATAGCATCTTTTTATGGAAAGACTAAGGCTTTTAAAGTTTGAAAAATGACCACACGTATTTATAAATATTAGCTCCAGGGGCCCTGAATAATTCAATTCCATAAAAAGTGACGGCTGCTGGAGCAGTTTGTTTTGGTTTCACTGTGTTCTTGTACCAGTGGGCCGGCCAAAATACACTAATGGCAGAGAATTGGTTCTTAAAAGAGATCTAGTTGTTCACAGGGAAAGAAAGAGACATCCAGACTGACAGGGAGACAAACAGACAGAAAGAAATTGGATTCAGATGTTTACTTTTCTTTCGGCTAGAAATAGATTTTAGCGACAAAGCTGGTGATCATTGTCCGTGTGTGTGTGTGTGTCGATTCTGGAGAATAATACACGTAGAACTAAACTGAATCAGCTGTCTGCCCTACTTATAGATGTCATTCAGCAAAACAGAGGTAGCTGTGAATACAGAATGGATCTATTCTCTTTTGAAGTTGAAATTGCCATGACCCAATTACTGAGGCAGTATAGAGATGCGTCTGAGCGCTTTCCCGCCATGAAAACCGGCTACGACCAGTTACAGTGTATCACTTCACCACTTTAATAGGCTGCAACAAGCTGAACCACCAGAACAGTCTGATTTAATTAATCAATCATTAGACATTTCTACATTAATTTTGAGATATCAGTACAAGGGCTGGATGTCGAACGTCAATAGTTTTTAGCCATGCTAGCAGCGTGGCTATAAGGATGACGATGTCCGTCAGATGGGTGACCTCTTTGACCCAGACTGAAATATCTCAACAACTATTTGATGGATATTTTGTACAGTTATTCATTTTCCCCTCAGGGTGAAGTGTAATCACTCTGGTGGTCTTCTAACTTTTAATCAAGCAACATCATCAGGTCAAAAAGTTTGACTAAATACTTGCAGAAATAATCACATTTGCATCAACCTCAGCTGTACTTTGTGTTTATTGCTCATCAGCAAATGTTAGCATGCTAACACGCTAAATTAAGACATAACACAAAGTATTGACGTGTCAGTTATTGGAAGTTGGCATCAAATGTGTGGTCAGATTCTTGTTTACCTCAGATATTGAAATCAGAAAACCTTTCTAACCTCAGTGATTAAAAACTACTATAGTTTATCAAGGCAAAGATGTTAATTTAACATGAATCCACTAAGTAATTTGTTTGCTGTATGTGTGTTGTTTGCTTATATTCTCCAAACTAAGGTATTTTAAAAGAGTGTTATTCTAGTATCAGTATTGAAACAGTTGGCACCAATATGGAAAATCTTGAAACGATACAGAGCCGTAAGCAGCACATTCTCTGGGTGATTGTAAGTGTGGTTTTTATGGGATTTAATTTTGAGAACCACATGCAGTCATTAACAGTCCTGGTTACAGACAGAGGCTGTAAATGCCCTGACCATGGTGTCATTTGTTTAAAAGATGTTTGTGTGTGTGTGTGTGTGTGTGTTTGTGTGTGTGTGTGTGTGTGTGTTGGTCCAGGAGAGGCATACGAGGAGCCCAGGCTGACCTGCTGGTATGGAGAATTGCCCTATACGTATGCTCGCTCCACCATGGCTGCTAACACTCAGGTTAGATATAAACATTATACACATTATTCACTCAAGCAGCATCTTTCATGCATTTATTTTACACCAGTGTCTTTGTCATCCTTATTTGTTTCTTAATTTTTTGCTGAAACACTTTTTTCATTACATTATTTTGTGTCTTTCCCCCATGATTACTAATTTAAGAGAGAATATGCATCAGCATTTCTGCAATTTTTTCTTTCCTTCTTCCACATTTAGTGTTTTTTCCCTTATATTACCTGTTCCCTTGCTTTATTATTTACTTAACTCTCTTTCTTTTCTTCTTTTTTCCCCCACCAGTGGCATCCGTTGCTGTTAACCCTTCGTGAAACAGTGGAACAGATGAGCAGATGCAGCTTCAACTCCCTGCTGTGCAACCTGTATCGGGACGGCCACGACAGCATCGGCTGGCACAGCGACGATGAAGCCTCCTTGGGTGCCAAACCCACCATCGCCTCCCTCAGTCTGGGCGACACCAGAGTGTTCAGCCTCCGTAAGCAGCCTGCACCGGTGAGATGATGGGCAGAGCGTAAAGATTTGAGTCTGATGTGATTTACCTTGCCCCAAATGTATGTCCATTCTTACATTCAGACAAGATATAACATAATTGTTCAGTATATTATACCTCTTGGCATCATCGTCTTACATTGCTTTTTATAGTTGCAGAAACTTTGCTTGCAGATTTAATGTAGAAAAAGTCTCGTTTTGTTGTTTCTCTCTCATTTTGGCCTCATATCCAGCTTCCACTATTCATTAAAGTGTTCTCAAAAAGTATTTAACTTGGCCTTCTATAACCTGCACACACTCTTTCTGACCTTTTTCGCTGTTTTTCTTGAGTTTAGTTTGATAGTCAGATTTGGCTCACAGGCAAGGAGGCTATCTCCTGCTTCTTCTGCACGCTACTTAATAAAGCAGAACCGCTCAGCAAATCTTAATAAAAAACAGGTGGGTGAGTGTGGTTGAATGCAGAACAGCAGCCAAGGTGAATGAGTTAAAACCTGGACACACAGGGAAAGGCTTAAGTCTGGTATTGTGTTTAGACTTGGCAGAGTATTCAGAGGTCTGTGTTTAATAGTCGCCTGTTATTTCAAGTGTTGGAGTATACACTTCTTAGGTGGCAGGATTCATTAGTCGATGTAGATGAGTTGTGTGGGCAGTTAGAAGTGATTTGTAAGTACAGTAACAGAATGTGCCTTCAACTTAGTTTTGCCACTCATTAATATGTGTGTTAACTCCTCTGACGATATATTGCACCTGGTGTGTGTGTGTGTGTGTGTGTGTGTTAACTCATGATTACATAATGTATTCTGTTTGTGTTTATGTATTAGGAGGAAAATGGTGACTACACCTATGTGGAGCGGATTAGGGTTCCTCTGAGTCACGGGATGCTACTGCTGATGGAAGGAGCCACACAGGATGATTGGCAGGTAGGCTCCACCAATCAAATGCAAGGGTCCGTGCAGGCTAAATGGTCCTTCATAAAAACATCAGACTCAGGTAGAAATTAAAGTTTGCTTCTTTTTTTTTTATTGCTGCTTCTTTGATGCTGTGTGTTGATTGCTGTTGTGTTTTTTCTCTATATGTCCCACCAGTTAATCTATTAGCGTGAGCAAATCAATATGTCTAACTCCTTGTCTTTTATGTGCCTGTTACTACTTGTGCTAACTAGTTAGGGCTTCTTCTGTTTGTACCGAACACACTTGCATATAAATCATCATCATACTGTCCTGTGCAGCTCAGGATTTCTTTCTGCAAAAACAACTAGATGTCTAGTTGTATTAAACATTGTGACATATTCACTGCCAAAATTCTGCTAAACTCAGGAAATTATATCAAACATCAGGCATTTCCTACTTTCCAACCTTTCATTCACTTTGCTAAGTTATTTAAATCTTTCTGCTCTCTGTTACTAACGTTTTTTTGGTTAACAATTAATAAAACTGTTGTTTTAGGCGTGCTTTTATAAAACACACTTTGCTTGAGAGACTTACCAGATAAGGATTTGCTCTAATCTGTCCTGTTATTTAACTGTTATTAAAACAGTAACCTTTACCTCATTTAACCCTGGACATTTACAGTAAATAGTCATGCCCTGAAAACCTCATCCAGCCAGGTGAGGTCAGCCGTCACCTGACCTCACCTGTTCTTGTCTATGTGTGTGTGTGTGTATGTGTGTGTGTGAGTGCAACTGAGCACACACGAGAGGATAGACCTGCGTTCGAGGCACTCTGGTTCCACTTGTGACGGGCAGGCGGCGAGGATGGATGGAGTGGCCCAGAGAGAAGAGCAGAGCTTCAGCATAATGAGAGTCATTTGTTTTACAATCAGGGACCGCAGCTGGGTTCATATGAGTGCATGAAAAAGGACGGAAAGTCTTTGTGTGTGTGATAGAGAGTGTGAGTGCGTAGCTGGTTCCTGTTAAAAAGAATAGGATCACACTCGACAGTGAATATATTACAATTAATTGAATTTTGTGATGACAAAATGTTTTCAGGCTGTGAGAGAGTCGATGGATAAAAGTTTCACTTCTCACTAAAATGGGTCAAGCCATTTAGGTTTTATTTTTATTTTTTTTACCTGTTTGCACAGGAAAGACAGATCAGAAACAGATGTGCAGGAGGCAGAAACACAGTTGGTCCTCACCATTGAGCACAAAAATCAAATAAACAAAAGTCAAGCTGAAAATCAATGGGACTAAGTACGTATGTTCCAGTTTGAGAATGGTATGTGACTGAGGATAAAAGGAGGATAATGAGCAGAGTGGGATAAGGGGGGCAGGACAGCTCAGCACCCTTGTTGTAGAGGGTTTACCCCTGAAGTATGTCAAATCTTATGCAGTGATATATATATATTTGTTACTAAACTCGTCTTAACCACATTGAAAATTGGCATCGAGAGGAGTTTACAGATCATTGTCTTTTGCATTTTACAAGCATTTGAGGGAACTGAGGACAATACAAGCACATACATTTTAAGGATCAAATTACATGTATGTGAATGTTGGAAATGAATATTGTATGTATCTTTTTTTTAATTATTTTTTAATTAACTTTAACAATATACTGTATATAAAATATAATGAAACATATTACAGGAAATCAATGAAGAACAAGTAATAGAACAAACAGTACAAAACAAAATTAAATAAACCTGAAGGAAAAGAATTAGCTACATGTAAAATAAAAAAAGGAGAATAAGAAAGCAAAAAAATATTGATAAATGTGGTAGCACATTTTCAGTAAAAAAAAAAAAAAAAGTAGGAATATTTACCTCCTGTTTACATTAAAAAATTAGACCAAACTTCATATATTGTATTTATCTTCAGAAAAAAGGAAATACTGGTTTGGAAAGATTTGAAAGATTAATGTGGCAGCTCACAAAAAAACTCTGTGAAGAGAGACAGGAAATAATGATTTCCAAGCTCTACCACATAAATAAGACTTTTAAACAGTTTTCCGAGATTGTTTAACAAACAGATTCAAATGTCAAATGTCTGAATGTCTGAATTTGGTGTTTTCCGTTCAACATTTCATCAGTTATGACACAAAGGAATGTACTTGTACCTGCACCTGGGAAGTTGTATAACCATCAGTTATTACTTTAGCGATGAATTTGTTTTATTTATTCTTCCATTTTTTTGATATTCAACTGTAGCTTATTAAGTGTTAATTTTAGATAGACCATTTATTTGATTCACTGATACATGATAGTGTGACAAAATGTAATATTATAATAATATTGGTACACAAAAAGAAGTGGTATTAATAAAATTTAAAAATAACAGTGGTCCGAGAGTGGAGCCTTGTGGAACTCCATTATTATTACAGTTACATATTGATCATGATTATGATCATAGCATTGCATAATGACTGGTACACCTCTGCTGTTTTCACCTTTAATTTTATTTTCTTGGTTTTCTGAACAGAGGCAACAGGCAATAATAGAAATCACAGCAGAGCAGAAAATGTTTTAACTCTCGGTCAGGTTGACACACAGGTAGTCACTTTGGCTTGTGGTCATTTTTTAGAGCAATTCTAATACAAAAAAAATCAGGAGTTTTTATGTTTTAGATTATATCAACTGCTATAACATCTTGTGTTTAAATAGTCTAGCTGGTTAAAAAAAAAAAGTAAGGAGTGAGGGGAAAAACAAAGGGGAAGGGTGGAATAAAGAGAGGGAGAACTAGACAGTGAAAGAGGGTTGAGCCTAAAAGGAAAAAAGGAGAAGGTCACAGGTGTTTTATGGTGACGCCTCCCTGAGTATCTCAACAAAGGTTTCATCTCTCCTTTAAATATCTTGCCAGGAAAAGAGGATCACACCATCCATTAATTCTCTCTCTGTCACTGCAGTCAAAGTCTGCTTAACAAAACCTCCTGGCTCGGGCAGAGAGGTTTAGAAGTGAGCGCTAAATATTTAACTAAACCTGTCAATCCTGCTAAAGTGCTTCATTTGTTTGAAAAAGGATACAGGGTTATTTCAGCCTGTTCCAGACTCTTTCTTTTGACACTGTTGTATCACCTCCTTTTGAGATGAAGGCGAAGGAGCAGAGTCTGTGTGTGTGTGTTTGTGTGTTTGAGGGCACAAGATGCACAAATGGAAAACAAGACAGTCTCGTGTGCAGAGGTTAAGACATACTTGAGGTGAACACGATGTGGAAAAAAAAAAAACTGTCTGTGCTCTTCCAGAAAACATTTTTGTGCTGTTTTTGTAAAGGATGATAAAACATGACATTTAACCCACATGTCAAATAGTTAGAAAATGGTCTTTTTTGTATGTTGTGACATCGTCTGGATGTCCTGTGTACAGAGTGCAGAGGTCAGCTGCAAAACAAAAATACCCTTGTCTTTAGGAAACTCGTGACAATATTAATCTTCTTTTTTTGTGGTCACATATTTGTCTGATTTCTCATCTTAGTTGCATGTCTGCATCAGTGTGTCTTCAGTGGCTGATAACAACAGCAAAATCTATATATTAGATTTTTTTTAATCTTTAATTGAACTCTTGTAACTGGTAAATATAGTCATTAAGATGTGTTTACAATATCAGATTCACAAGATTGATTGACAGCCTGTAGCCGTGTCACATGCTAATCCTTTGATAAAAAAAATGTTAATTTGATGACTGTAGAACCAAAATCCAGTTAGATTTACTGACACGAAGCTGCGCTTGTCTCATGTCACCCTTGTTTAGGGTGTTTTTGGGTAAGAAAAGCTTGTCATTTGAGATGTCATTCTGCAGCCAATCACAGTTTGGATCCCCATAAAACAGCCAATGTCTCAGATAATCACCACTTGTCCTGCAGAACTACTCCAGAGCAAGACAAGTGATGAGTTTTACACTGGCTACACAATTATTATTACGTTATTACGTTCATATGCAACTAAATTGCAACACCAAATTTGTTTTGCTAGAAATGTAATGCTAGCCGAATTACATTTTCTCTCAACATAATGAGAAAGTGTTGTTATTTTATTATTGAATGTATGAGTGAAATGTTCAGAGACAACATACCTAGTTGTTTTTTTTTTCCACCAAAATATCTGATCTTGTAGTACAATATCCGCTAGTACTACAGCAATATTCAACTTTTTTATAGTTATCTTTAGGCACTGGCAGCACTTGGTTAAGGTTAGGGAAAGATTGTGGTCTTGGTTAAATACTGGAAAAAGTCTATGGTGACTTGAATCATAACTAACCCTAGCTAACCCCAACCATAACCCTAATAACAGTTAAGCCGCATTTCATTCATTTCAAAAACATGTTACCTGTGAACATAATCCAGGCAGCTCTTACATTTGCTAACGCACAATCATTGGGAAAACAATGTAGTTGTATATGAATGTAATTTGTTGGGTCGGGCTACTGCACCTTGAGTACTTCTTCTGTCTGTATGGCGCCTTTGGTGTGTGCTATGATGTGAAATGACGCTACATGATGCTGCAGATGTGTGTTGCACTGAAGCCGCTACCTGCTCACCTCATGTACATCTTTCTGGGTAAAAGACCAACATGTAAATATTTGACATGTAACTGTGAAATACCTCTTTTATCTCTTGTCTCTGTCCCATAAGCATCAAGTTGCTAAAGAGTACCATGACCGAGGTCCACGCATCAACCTGACCTTCAGAAATATCTACCCAGAGCCGGAGGGCTACAGGCCGGGGTCCAAGCTGCGCTTCACAGCCAAGCAACCATAAACTCCCCTCAGAGGTATTTAAAACTGAGGAACATCTGTGATACAGATACTGCTAGATCTAACGGTTGACTGAAGTCCAATGAGTGTTGGAGAGATTTTGACAAACGTTGGAGCCTAGCATGTGAATTATATCGTCTTGCTTGGTGAGTTTAAACAAGAGTTATAAGCCATGGTGGGAGTTTGAGCTTCTTCTCATTTTAACAGAGAGGTTTGCAGCTCTGCCCAAAATTACCTGTTGCATAACTGAACCATAATAACAGCACACTTGTGACCATTGGTGATTATCAGATTTCAGTGTTTTCAGAGGAGCTAAGCAGAAGAATGGGTGATAATGAGCGCTTTAAGGCGTGATAAAATGTCAGCTCTGTATGCCACATTGCCTATATTTAATTATTCAGCACAGATAGTAATGTTGCTCATGCTCATTTAAGACCATAATCTGAAAAAGTCTTCAGTTTGCATGTTTTTACCTAAAATCTCAGGATTCATGTATGTTGGTTGTGAATAAAATGTTTGAATCCCAAACTAGCTACAGAGTCCTGGATGGGGAAAAAGCACCGACTTCGCTCATCAACCAGCAAAGAGGTGCTGCTGGGTAAGATGCTTCCGCCCACACTGGTCCAGCTGCCATCACTAAAAGCTCCTAGGTGGAAGTATCAGACATGCAAACTTTTGTTTTGACCCAAATTTCGATCGTTTTAGGCAGGATGTTAGTCTTGTGGTTTGAAAAGACAATGTTTGCATATCAATATTCACAGATCATGGTGTAGTGTCTTAATGACACACAGTGAAATGTGCTGAGGACTCACTGTACAGCAAGTAAGACAGATGTGCCTGTTTGTCAAACACCCTAAAATTTAAATGATCTCCAGCCTGGTTTGTCTTGTGGAGCTTTCCGGCGAGAACATAAAAAGTGAAGAAACAAGTAAAGTGGCCTCTTACACCATTACAGCTCCATCAGGGCTGAAATTACTTAATTGTCATGTTGAGAAAGGTTTTTCTGACATGTCCTTTAAATAGGCAGGTTTTTTTGTTTAGTTTTTTTTTGTGGTAAAACATCAAAGGTACATTTACACAACTGTTTTTTGAAATATCAGATGAATACTGTAAGTTTTTAGTTTGTGTTGTAAAAAACACAAGTCAACATGGTTGCATTTTCAAGTTATTAGTAAAATGCACTGAAAATGAAACTTATTTTGAAAGACAGGGAAACAGTACTGTGTCAGCAACAACTAACAGAGGTAAATTACTTGCACACCCATCAACATTTACTAATAGTTTTGTGAGTGAATAATTTCTGTTGCATAAATGTGTAAAGTAAACCATGTTCAACAATTGTAAAACAGATTTTGTTTTTGTTTTATTTGAAAAGACTGAAGGTATCTTTATATTAAGTGGTTAATATCAAATCAGGATTGTTGGAAGCCTGAACTTTTCCTTTACATCTTGTTTGCATATAATTTTGCATTAATTACCAAACGGTCCTGTGTTGTGTTCATGCATTGATGTCACTGACATCACAGTGGGTTGTTTCAACATGAACACCAGTTCTAAAACTTTCACCAGTAACTTTCTTTGATAAATGAAGAAATGGAGAAAACTTGAATTGTAATAATCTGAAATAAAGATGATAAAATTAAAAACACAGCAGGGTAACCAGTTGTTGTAAACAGTTGCCAATGACACTAAAAGTAAAGTAATCTTGGTATATTATGTAGTTACACATTCAAGATTGATTCAATTGAGCTTCTTGTAGATTTAAAGGTTCTATATGTAAGAATTGTGAAGCAATTTACATGTATTAATCGTTTTTTATTGCCAATGAGTGAACAAATTGTAACATAACTTAAAAAATGAGACCTTTCCCGACTTCCTTGGTTGCCAGCAGCTTGTGAACTGATTTCTATGAGAAGGACTCGGACCAGTTTTTCTGCAAAAATCCAAAGGATGTGATGTTTTTGAACGCTCCCGAGTGCCTTGCCTCTCTCACTAACGTCAACAAATGACCGGCACCCACCACAACAAAAACAGTGCTAACTTAGATACACCCTGCAGATATTAGCTCTCCAACTCTGTCACCCACCAGGTTGGCTGGTGGCTAACTGCCAAATTATGTCAGCTATCACCACTTCTGGCCTCATTACCTTTGTTTTTTGGGGGGTTGAAACGACTAGCTGCATCCATCGGCCACCACACATGTCACAACAAAACTGCAGCATGTTGCTCCCCAGCCACAGCTCGCTGAGCCTACCAGTGTTCAGTAAACAAAGTTGCTGGTTTGTGGGTTGGGTTCATGTGGTTGATTAAGGCATATTTTGTGGATTGGCTCTCATAACGGGTTGGGTGGGTGCGATTAATAGTCTTACGCTGCTGCTTGCTCGCGCTGATGGAGTGCGAGCAACAGGATGCTGATTGGCCGCTGGTGTCACTAATGAGAAGGAATTTCTGATTCTTACAAATAGAACCTTTTAATGTAAAAGTGATTTGGCTTCCACACGTCTTCATCAGGGAAAAGTTCTGTGTTAATTTTGCTGAAACACGATATGACCCTAAGTTGTTGAGATTTTCCGTTTACTTATTTTATTTATTCATTTTCTAACACTAAAGAGTTGCAATGGTGTTATTGATTGCTGTGATTCTGAAATAAATAATTGATATTCAGCTGGAATATTGTGTCCTGTGTTTCAAAAAACTGATTATTTAAAACATTTATTTTTTTTAACAGCCCAACACTGATGGGTCAAAATGTTATCTGGGACAGGCAGGTTTAAACAAAATACCAAGTTGTGATAGGAAGTTTGTCCTATAAATCTACTGCAATCTGTGCATAATGTTGGTAAAAAGGTTTCGCTCCAGGATCTCTGACTGGAGAGATGATGTAACCATTGTTATAATTATACCCAAAAGATGTGATAACGTTGTTTAACGGAACATTCTTGAGGAGTTTATACTTTGGTCGTATTGAGATCTTGTGCTACAGTGCCGCCACAAAGTAGTTGGACAGTTATGTGTTTTTGGGGCTTTAATCCAACATGAGATTTAAAATGAAACCGTGATGTTTACAGTGATGGATTTCAGCACCGAGGTTGTTTGGGGATGTTTATATCCATGTTGGGTGATCTCATAGTTTGTTTTTTTATAATTAGTCCCCTGATTTTAGGAAAGTGTAGCCAGGACAGTGACTGTAACACACAGATAAAACAACCAAGGATTTTTTTGGTGTCAAACTATAAATGTTCTCGACTGGCCAAGTCAGTCACCCAACCTCAATCCAAGTGATGATGTGTTTCAATTGTCAAAGACCAGACTAAAGGCAAAAAGCCTCCAAAAGTAAGCAAGTAGTGAACGAAGGAAAGACACCACATTAGAGCTGCACAATTAATCGGCAACTATTTTAGATAATTAATTGTTTTTTCACTTAATATACTGATAAAATAAATAAGTGTAGATTTTATTTGATGATTACCTCATCACTCTCACAAATTTGGACCCCACTCTCCAACACATAAACTCACACACACACTCTTAAAAGAACCATGCATGATGTAAAAATAGTCCCACGTCATTTATAGCATTGACGGCTTCGGTTCAGCTGATTAAGCAGTGGTAGAAATTTATTGCTAACTACAGTGACAAGTGCCAGAAGACACGACTGAAACATACGGGCTCCATGTGGATTAGCTTCTTTTTTTCATATCTGGTTAAGAGAAGCATTGAACTTCACTTCTCAAGTATATTAAGGATTTTGTTGCAGAAATGTGGGGGGGGGGGGGGGGGGGGGTCAGATTAAATCGAAAGATGAGGACACTGAACGGTAAATCCTGGTGATATATTTAGAAATAAGAGTCATTGGTCATATCATATCAACTTCCTGGTGCAAGTCCAATCATATTGGTTGCCCTCTATATAGTTTATTAATAGCTGCTTGTGTGGTATTGCTCCAATCTGAGGGTTCATCATTGCAAAAGTATCCCAGGTAGGTGTGATTCAACAGATCCTTCCTAACAGGGAAATAGGAAGTGTGTTTAGATACCGAAGCTTCATATGGCACTTTCATAGTACCGTCTATTAGAGGAGAAATGCTGGCTGGAACATAGTCCTGCAGCTGCAATAAAGTCTGTTCACAGGGGAGTTATAACAGACAAGACTGGCGCAAAGAGCTTTAGAAGAACCCGAGAAAGGCAGATAAAATCAAATGGATTTAAGTCTGAGGATCATTCCATGTTGATATAATCAGCTTGCCACACACAGAGTGGCAAGCTTGGTGTCACTTTGTACCAAGCAGTACAGCTGATTAAGCCTCTTGGATGACAAAATGTTCAGTGGACGGATTCATTTTGGCTTATTTTTCACTTTTCAAACTATTAAGAACTTCCATACTTTCAAAACTTTAGTTCTAGTAGTAATCTAGTAGTTGGATTTCACTGCTTTTTCCTATTATTTATTTGAAATGTCAACTTCTCAGATACATCTGTTCATGTTCGAGCCCCAATCCAATCTGAAATATGAGAGCGGAGAACACAAACAACACATAGAGCAACCTTAGCAACAAAGGCTACAGAACTGATGGCCATTTATGGGCGATGTGTGATGAGCCAACATCAGCTTGTCAGCAAGGTAGGAAAAAATGGCACAAACGAAGCATACAGAGCAGGTTGAATCCCTGGCTTTTGACTTTTCTACTTGTGTTCACCTCAAGTTTTGGAACCATGTTTACCGTAGATCTCCAACATCATAACAGTATATACTCCCCTTTAAAAGAAACAAAATAAAAACTCAAGTAAAATCATTAAAGGCTATAAAAGTATATTTTAAAAGGAGATTTAAAAGAAGTCACTGACTCAGACAGCCTTATTTCCTCAGGCGGGCCCTGACTGAAAACCCTCTGTCCCCTTTAGTTTTCAGCCAGGCCTCTGGAACAGATAAAAGACCTCTTCCCGAGGATCTCAAACTATGTACCGGCTTGTACGGTACCAAGAGGTCAGAAATAGCAGGGAGGGAGGCCATGAAAAGTAATCAGCTTAACTTAGCAAGGCTTCAGCACTTATAGTAGAGGCAAAAGGGAGAGTGACAGAACAGGGGATGTAAACTTGTCCTGAAACACAATATGAAACACACAGATCAACACTTTAAACTACTAGCTTACTAGTAGCAGTGTATGACTGTACAGTGTAATGTATGACGTTGCTTTGTAGTTTGGATAGCCTTTCTTTCTTTTTTTTAGATTTTCCTTTTTGGTCTACACGGCAGCATTGCTTGATTTTTTTCTGGACAAAGGTTTCTTTTGCAGTAAACACTACAGACAGGGACCAGGATCGATTGATAGTATAATAAAGTGACGACTTACTCACCTATAAAAAAGTGGATTTAGTGTGAAGTTACTCAATAATACGGGGACCAAGATGTCCTGTTGAAACAAAGAACCACTCAACGCTGACAAGATGCTGTAAACTCACTGCAGCCTTTAGCAGCGTAGTTCAATTTTCCATGTAACTTTCAATCAGTACAGCAGTCCCTGTAACCATGACAACTTCTTTGGCTATTAAAGCTATAATCTTTCCCCCGGCTGGGAGCGACTCCTCCATTAGCACTGAACAAACACCTTTGATAACATATGATGATACAGTAGTATTTTTCAGTATATGCGGGGATATTTGCAGACTCATATTGTGTAACAGGTTCATGCAGATGCCACTTTCTCTGTGCAGGACCCCTGCATGTGTATGTGTGTGAAGGGGGTGAGTTAATGAGGAATACCCTGCAGTGAGTACAGCAAGTTGTGTAACAGGTCCGAGGCCTTTTGTTGGTGCAGTGCAGGTGAGAAACACACCATGCTGTGCCCAACTTTTACTGGCTCCTTGATGTTGGGCCTCCGTAATTACCAGATTGGGACATTTTGTACCGGAAGGGAACATCACATTATTGCATGTAAAACAGGTCTGGGCTGAAAATTTAATTTGGTTTAAGGACAGTGTTTTATCTTCAAGACAACCTGGCCAGCGTGTTTAGTGTTTTTGGAAGTGTCCTGCAGCAAATTTTGCACCTGCTCACTGATTACTAGTTGCTGGCGATTCATAATCATAATAATTGTAATCACAGTTAAAAAAAAAAAAAAATGGGGGGGGGGATTTAAGGACTGTGGGTCTATAAAACATAAAATTCTTTGTTGTTGCATTGTATTTTATTGTTTTATTTATAATTACAGTTGCAGACTCCTCAATGCAAAATGCTCACGAGTCTGACTGTAGTGGCTGTAATGTATCTGCTCATCTGAATTCTTGTTACATAACCAGAATTAGAAATTGTCTTCCCGTATCAGCAGCCCTTTCCCAACACTGCTCTGTTTATCGTTGGTGTTTTCCGACCTGCCTGGAAAGGAAGTTGGAATGTGACATGATAGCTAACTAACAAGCGTTCGCCCGTTTCAGATCTCGACACCTGTTGTGCAGAGCTGGAAATATTTGGGAGCTGTGTCTGAGTTGTGGTTACCACTAACTCCTCTTAACTCTCTCAGCAGCCACTGGAGCCACTGTATGATCACACCCAATTAGGCCTCGGTCCAGCGACGTTCCTGTCTAGGCCGTTTACTGTGACCACCGGATTTCCAGCCACCAGCTTCTGTAGCCTCACATTAGCGGACAATGAGCCGTAAACTCTTGAACCATGTTTGATTACAGAGCTTTAGATAGGTTGCCTGGCATTATGATCCTGATCCCCAAGCATCTGAAATTAATCCAGTAGGGGAATATATAACCGTGTATATTAAGTATAGATGCAACAGTGTTACATAATGTTGAAATTAAATAACGGTCTTGTGTAATCAATTTCAGGTGATGTACCAGCTGTTTGAGCCTGAATATGGCACAATATGTTGATGTTGTTGAACTGGTGAAATGTGTGGTAGCAAATTAAGTTTCTCTCAATTGGTACTTTAAAGCTCTACAAAAACACCCCATCATAGTAAAATATCAGCGTTTATCTTTTTTCCAGTGTAACAAACCATTTAGCTTCACTTGAGACACTTTAGAGTTGCCTGTTCAGGTCTGTGGTGCACTAAATAGTCAAGTTGTTTTATTTATAGAGCACTTAAACTGTTGATTAAAGAAATAATAAAAGTGTGGAATAAAAGAAAAAAATCAGATTTGGATAAAATCATAAAAACACGTAAACACAGTATTGCACAGAGAACAAATAAATAATAAAAAGAGTGTGACCAAGTCGTATCTTCATGATGAATATTAAAAGGCTGAAGAAAAGAGATGAGTCTTGAAGGGGACATTATTATTATTTTTATATTGTTATGATGTCACATGTCTGTGAAACATGATCAAAGGTCCAAAATCTGAGGAGAGTGTATGTAAAAATTTTACATTTGAGTCAAAAGTCCAGGGCTTCAGCCTGCCCTGAACACTTCATTTCCAGTGTTACCTCTACTTCCTCCTCGTGGTGACGTCAGATTGTTGACGCGTGCCCACAAACGGCCGTCCGTTCGGTAGTCTTTGTTGCTGAGGTTGTACCAGGGGATGTTCACGTTGTCCACTCTCATATTTCGGATCTAACATGTATGGATGTATTTAAGAAGTTTCCATTTTGTGTAAAGAACAGGAAAAAGAAGTGAAATCCTACTACTACTGTCTGTTTATGTAGCCTCCCGAGCCGTCCGGAGTCAATCATAACAGATTGGACTCATCAGTAGACAGGAGCTAAAACGGCCTGAGGGGCTGCATTAAGGGCCAGTATAAGATAAATAAGGAGCTTTTTAACTATAAATCAAGCAAAGATATTCCAGTTGAGCCACAGATTATAAATATAGACCTGGACGTGTGCGTAATACGTCCCCTTTAAGGACTGGTTTTAAAAATATCAATGGAGAGGGAAGATCTAATAATGAGTGGCAAACTATTCCACAATTTAGCGCCAACAATGGAAAATGCTCGATCATCCCTGGATTTTAATCGGGAGCAGTGATTGGTGAGCAGATCGGAGGAGTCTGGTGGTGGAATAGAGGATGAGGAGTTCAGTCGTAAGACATTGAAGCGAAACCATACAGCGAAGAAGAAATGATGTGTTTTTATTCACCACGCTGGCAGATGGTAATGTCTGTCAGTCGGCTCAATACTTTGGTCCAGATTGAAATATCTCAACAACTATTGGATGGATTTCCATGAAATTTTGTACAGATATTCATGCCCCCCTTCATGATGAATTGTTATAACTTTGGTGATCCTTAAGTGTTTCATCTAGCACCATCACCAGTCATCATTTTTTATTTGTCCAGTGCTTTGGTTTATGACCAATTACTTGCAAAACTAATGACATCCCCACCAGCGTCAGCTTATGTACTTTGTGTTTTAGTGCTACTTAACTCATGTTTTCATGGATGATAAGCAGACTGTTAACCAGTTCAATAGCAGAGTGTCCATTTAGAAAAGAACAGTTCATGAGTTTCTTTGTCTGTAGGCAGTATGTTTTCAGGTCAGTAATGTCTCACCAGTGCTGAGACATTACTGACCTGTATCTTTTATAGAGCGTTGTGAATGAGCGAGTCAGTGACACGTTTTGTTTTGTGTTTCTGTCTGTGTGCATATCTGGAAAATGTACACAAACTATGCATTGTAAGTATATATATATATATATGCTTTTTTTCTGCTTGTGCATGTGTGACGGCGTGTGTCTTTAATATCGTCTTAAGTGCTGTCTGGAGTCATGCTGTGATTTGCTGGGAAGCTGCTCTGGGAACGAGTTGACCGATTCACTTCACCCTCCCAGCTTTCGTTCCCCTCCCCTCCCTGGAGCTTCATGGCTTCAGGTCACCCTCCTTTACTGTGCCTCCTCCTCCTCCTCCTCCTCCTCTCGTCCTTCCTCTACCTTCAGCTATTAGCCTCTTCATCTTCCACCTCTCTCCCCCTCTTGTCTTCCATCACTTTTTTCCCTCTCTTTTATCCAGCTTGGTCTAGTTGTTATGTTGGTCAGGTCATGTTGCAGCTGCCTCTCTTATTACAGACTTCCCCTGACTGTCAGGATTTACAGGGAGTCACTAGAAACAAAATATTAGAAAATATTTTGACTGTATTTTGTGGATCATTGAGGATGTGCACATCTTCCTCTCTGGTTTCACACCTCTCGCCTTTACTCACAGTATTCCTCTGTGTCTTTGTACAAGTTGGAAGTAAGCATGTTTTAATTGTGTTTTGTAAATTTGGTGTGCTTTTTAACATAACACTGTAAGTGGATGGTGATATTCTTGCAGTGTAAATGTGATGAGCTACTATATTTGGAACATACATCCTCTAATCTGTGTTTCAACCAAGTATATAAAGTGCACAAGTGCATTTGTTAGCATGTATTTTCCCGTTCATGCGACTATTTTTTCATGTTGTAGTGAGCCGACGTCAGGATGAGGAGTTGGGTCATGAGTTGAGGATGTATTGACCTCGGGGTCACAAATGTTATTGTTTAGCATCTGTTGTGTGTTTACTGCTGCTGCCTGATTATTTTTCCTCAGAAGGCCAAAAATGAGTCATAGCTGTGACAGGAGACATCTGTACCTCGATTTTTCATTTTACTGCGCTAGAAAATTGCCAGAATACATCAATATATTGCTGCAAGCATGACAAAAAAAAGATTTGCTCAGTTTTGTAATATAAAAAGATAAAGTGATATGTTGTGATTTACAAGAAACAGAACATTTTTGAATATAGTTATATGAGAAAATATGTCATAATAACATGAAAACATTGTTATAATGTGAAAAGCAGCATGTTAAAATGAGAAAAGTTTCTCATTATGACAAGAAACTGAGCAAAACAAAACTGTCAGTGTGGCAGCAACACGCTGCCGTACCAAAAAGCTGTTTAGTGTGTCATATAATTTGACAGTTGAATATGTTTTCCATTCAGATCAGTGGATGAACTGAAACTTTCTCACAGGATAAGCAGTTTTGAGAATGAATGGATGGAGTCTATGAAAACATACAGTCAGTTTTATAATAACCCTAAAAAATAAACACCCTTTTGCTCCTTTTGGGTTTTCATGTGTCATTCCTTCATTTTTTAAAATTTTTTAATTCTTTGTTCTAATTTTAGAATAATGGAAAAACATGACCTCAGCTGGTCTTAATGCGTCTCTCCCACTGTTTTCGATATCTGCCCCCTGCCTTGTGAAGTCACGTCTTTCCTGTGTGAGTTTTAGCAGCTGGCGCTAATCTCGTCATTAGTGGCATCGTGACAACATTACAACTGATTGTAATGCATCACCAGAGTGTTAACACTGCAAACGGATTCAGGAGGATTACAGTTTTAATTGTGCTACAATATCTATATATAGGGTGAGTATTCAAAGAAACAATCCTTGACAGATCCTTAACTAGACTGACAGAGATGTGCGTTCATTAACAGCAGTTTGTCAACACATCATTAGCTACAGTTACAATACCCTCTCTGTCCATGAATGTATCATGAGCGCAATGAGACAGATAGTGCAACCTCAAGTTCAAACAAATTGCAACTCAAATTTGCAGCATTGCCAACCTGGTAAAAGCTGCATATCTTTAGGTCGTATGAATGAATTCAGTAAATATGATCTGTGATCTGCTAGAATCTCCCTGAATTAAAACTGAAAATAAAAGTAAAAAAAATAAAAATCATTATTTTCTTAATCTAAAAGAGACTTTAAACGTCAGTTACAGTATCTTTGGGTGCACATGGGCGTGCAGTGTAAACAGACACAGTGTTCCTTGATGGGAATATTCCCCAGTCTCCAAGTCTCAGGCTATAAATATCTGTGTTGTCCCTATGGTGTCTTAATGACTCTAGAGAGAGGGAGGGAAGGGGAACCAGGCCAGCCCCAGAGGATGACTGTTCATTGATTTATACCAGCATTGCCTCCAAAGCCATGTCATGTATTTTCAAACAGAACTAAAGCTAGTTTTGTTATTCAAGTAAGTGATGTTATTACACTGAACATGGCTGTATAAAAGTAGAGTACTGTATTGAATTAAACGTGCAGGCACTTTTGGTTTTTAGCCAGCAAGCTAAGGATAACCGAGTTAGCCAGCTAATGGTAATTAGCCCTTAATGTTATCTGTAGTTGTGGAAATGACCTTGCATCAATTCTTAAAGGCAGGATCAAATTCAAGACTATGAAACTGACACTTACAGATACAACACTTAACTTTGCATATAGGAGGTGGACACAACATAATAGATGCATCTTCAATTTAAAGCAATCCAAATAATAGCATAATGAAGCATGAAATATGGAGTTAATACAAACAAATATATTAGATTAGATCACAGAGATAATGCTGTGCAAAACACAGAGGAAATATTTGACTGTTAAGTTCAGAGCTGGAGTCAAGATGCAGTTAGCCTAGCTTAGCATAAAGAGCAGAGGCAGGTGGAAGTAATGAGACTGACTATGTCCAAAGTTCAAAGATGTGCCTACCAACACCTCTAAAACTCACACATTTAAACAGTATAAAAAATAATTTATGGTTTTAGTGAGATTACAGGTTAGACGGTTTAGAGTTACTGAATTTCTTGACAAACATTTTATGAACAAACTTTGGTGCAGCGTCTGCAGTGAGAGCACAGATTACCAGATACTATTTTGGTCTGTACAGGCAACCTTACTGTGACAACAACAGCTTTTGGATGCTGTACACGGTCACTGTGCCCGGCTGTTGTTCACCAATAAATAATTCCAGCATGTTATGTAACCGTAATGACTTCTGTTATGATATTGTAAGTGTGTACGCTCTTAATCCTCAGGGAGGGAGGGAAGACGTGCAGTACCTGAGCTCTTGTGTGACTTCCCAACTTTGGTCCCCCCCCCACTCCTCCATCCTCTCTGTGGTCCCCTGACATTTAGGTTACCATGGTAACAGGGGCGTCCCATCTCGGTGGGTACAGGGTGATCTTGCCGGTACGGGAATGTAGCCTGTGGCGTGTTCCTCACCTCGTGACCCTGTGGACCTGGATAATGGGTTTTCCTCTCGTTCTCTCATTTTTCTCTTTTTCCACACTCACTGGGTGGAAGTAGGTAACACTAACAGACACATCTTGAGAAGATCACAATTAATTGTAATTAATCATCAATTAATTAGACAGCACATGTATGACAGTACATTCTATGTCAATATATGTAAATATATTCATTTGTATACACATGTTGCTGATTTTTTTTATTTTTTTGTATGTATGCAAGTACAACACTGTGGTCTTTGTCAACAGACTTGAGTTTGAGTTGTCACGCTTAGCACATACTGTAGTAAATACTGTATTTTATATCTGAATAATACCTAAAAACTGTACATTTGGAAATACTTATGCATCAGATAAGTCTTTCAGTATGTTATTTTGTTATATTTTATTATCAAGCTTTCAAATTTTAACAAAATAGACCAAACCCGAAACTTCCCGCTGGTACTCTGGCAGTCACATAGAGCAATTTCTATTCATTTTATTTGAGATTTTATTTAGAATTAATTTAGCAAATTCCCAGTAAACAAAGGTCTGCATTAAATGGGGGACATATTCTTGTACTTTTTGTCAGTGTGTCACAGATATGATGCCGGAAAGTGCAGATTTTAACGCACAACTAGGTACAATGCGGAAAAGAGTGTTACTTTATTCCAAATCTGAAACTCATCTCTGATTGTTTGGATTTATGTAGCTCCTAAGAAGTGAAATACAGATGATGAAGAAAGTTTTCTCCAGAAATCAAAGTGTAAAACATGTACATCTACCAAACTTTCACTTTCACACCTTCATTTAAGGCTAAATTACTGTTAAATTGCTCACCAGTTGAATGAGTGTGTATGTTTATGAGCGTGAGAAGACCAACGTGTCGTGTCTGACTGTCAATACACTTGTGTGCCCTAATTAGAGGTGTGTGTTAAAAAGGGCACTCAGCTGATTTAATCAGTTTGGACTGCACAAGTACAGATAATGGTTGTGTTGTTAAAGGCTACCACAGTGTCTGCTGGTGCTGGTATTTTTGCGAAGAGGATCGTGCTGAGTGTCGGCTCCGGGGTTCCTGGTTCCTCTCTCTTTACACAGTAAACATCATGTTTAAACAGATTGTGATTTAAAGGACTGTTGAGTCTCGTGTGTGTCTCCAGGACCACATTTACAGTCTTCCTGACGTTGCACCCCGGGCAGCCGAATTGTAATAAAGTGGGGCAAAAACACATAAAACACAGTTGTAAATAGATCCAGCATGCACTTAAGATCAATTTAACCAAAAAAACTTCTACCCAAGTGTTGAAGAAACAAAAATCTTAATGCTCAAAAAAAGAATTGGCCTTTGTTTTCTGTTTCTTTAACCATTTCCCTACTTTTACTTTCTCTCATTCCCTCTCTTTACTCGTCTACCACCGTTATTCTGTGCACTCTTCTTTCTAGCAGTGTCTAGCAGTGTACACAGATAACACTGGCTTCTTGTCTGTCTATCCGTTGTGGCCTTAATCCCTGTAACTCTACCTGCTACACACCCACTACACACCCATGACACACACACACACACACACACACACACACACACACCAATGAAGTGGAATCTAGTGAAAGTCGAGCCCATTTGTTAATTACGGTGAGTCCATTTGATTCCTTTTCCATCCGATGCCCTTGTTTCCGACCGTGTTTCATAACCAGGACTGTGATATTTATATGTACGTTGTATCACTGATCCTGGAACAAATCTTATTTGGTCAATTTTGATAAGCTTACCATCACTGCAAGAGACCACTCTCATATTACATGTAGTAATTTCATTAAGTGGTATTATGGAAATATAAATTAGTGGAGCTTTAAAGACAAAAACAAAGAAATCCATGGAATACAACTATAACAACAGACAAATAGCAGGAAGAAACATGTCTGGGTGGAACATTTCAGACCAACAAAAAACACATTTAAACTGTCTTGTAATGAGACTCAACCATCCGGCTGCAATACTGAGGAAAGTTTATTGAATTTACCCTGTCCACATGTCCAGTTTCCACCCTGTTCTTCTATTATCTGTGGTGTTTGAGAGGCCCATCTTTAATATGTGTGTGTGGTGTGTGCGTGGTAGCTGGCTGGGATGGAAGAAGGGCGGTGTAGGTGATCAAGGAGAGGATTGGAGGGGATTATTTCTCAGCTGGTTCTGCTCATGCTCCCTGCTGGAAGTATTTTCCCCGAAATGCCATCAGCTGTTGGATACAGGATATGGGTTAGGTTACAAAAAAGCAGGGCACATGATGACGTGTTAAAACTAGAATTGTATAATATTGTTGTTGTTGAATTTCCTAAAAAAGGAAAAGTCATGCAATAGTAGGTATGATATCATAGTTTTAATTAGATGTATGTATGAAGTCATCTAAATACTTGTGCAGTATTAAGTAGAAAAAGTGTTTTCTTCAGTCCTTTGAGCACATGTTTATTCCTAATTGAGAAGTAGGGAGATTGACAGGCAGGAGTGAAGCTTTGATCAACTTTAATGTGTGGAAAAAATGGGATTTCAGTCCATCAAGAATGTTATATTACTGTATGTCTAGTAGCATCATAAGAGACAGCAGTGCATGCCACCATCTCCAACCCATACACAGAACAACACATACACCGCACCAGTTTCCAACAAGATTTCCAAATTTTTCCATCTATTTCAATCTTCATAGTAAGGCATGAAATAAAATGTTCTAATTTGGACTGTGTTATATGATGCTTTTAAGAACAATACCTACTTTGGATTCATTTTAACAGTCACGAGTACGGTACAAGGGGTTTCCTGATCTTTGTTTTTGCCAAACGATGTCCTTGTGAACAGCACGTGCAGCCTCGGCAAGGACTTTCAGAAAAACAAGCTGTCCCGAAGGAGGAACACACAGCTCTTGTCCTACAAAGTTCCGGCTCCACAGACTTTTCATTCCCTGAAACAGTGTCATAAAACATGTACACTGAATCAAATGGGTGCAGATTCAAAATGGAAAACCAAACATTCAGATACACTTATGAACATATTCCCCCCTTACATAGACCCTCTGCCCTCTCCCCATGTGATGTCATGTGATGTCACTACACTGGCAGCTGCGTCCTTGATCGTAGGTGACCTTGAATTCACTCAAAATAGAGCAAGGTGGTATTTGCAAGTTCACCTCCATTCTGCTGTGTGTGTGTGTGTGTGAATGCTTGTGTGTGTTTGAGAGAGAGAGAGACAAGATATAGGATGACCTGGTCTTCATCTGCCCCTCCTAAGGTGTCAGGCGAGGAATGCATGACGAAACAGCAGCAGATTTAAACCATAACGTCACTTCTGAAAACTTTGCAACCACAGTGAAGGAAAACCCATGAGGTCAACCCTAAGAATGCGAAAAACTTGACACCTCAGGGCGACTGATCGTACGCTTCCTGATGTACGTGCCACTGGTTGGTGATAACCTGGGTAATTTTCCAGGATGACACTCGGGTTTGCCCCGCAGTTTCCTCATGTTTGTGTATGTGTTGCCTCGCCCACTGTGACATTGACAGTGATCACAGATTATGATCAGATTTGAAGGTGCGTGTTAACGTCACTGACTTATAAACCACCCTGCTGACACCTGTGTGCCTTTAAAAAGTTAATTTACATACAGTATGCATTATAAAAAACTCTTTCGTCAACTTCAAACTATAACTCTGCCCATTTTCTACATTGAATCTGTTTTTTTTTTCATTTCTTAGCTTTCAGAAGTCAAGTTAGGACTTATTTATGGAATAGGGTCACAGATCTATACAGAGATTTTCAGTGTCATTTTACTTTAGCTATCAAATTGTCCTTGTTTTCTGATGTGGGTGTTATTATCTTTTATTTTAATTGTGGCAATGTGCTTTTGGATTTCAGGATTTTATTGTTTAGTCTTATGTTGAACATCTTGTATGTTTCTTTTCGTCTTTTAACAGCTTTGAGCCATGTTCACTTTAACATGTTACCCCTTCAGTTTTTATTTTTATGTCTGTAATCCATAAATAAATCGTATCATATATCATATTCAAGTTTCAAAGGCTGCATTCATGTCACAGTTGTGTTTCAGGATATGAAACTCTGATACCAACATTAACTTACCAACACTGAGACAAAGCAGTTGCAGTATAACCAATCGTTTAGACTAAAAAACAAAATACAATCTAAAAACGTTGTTTGAGTAATAGATCCATAAATTTAGAGCTTATCAGATCGTCAAACACTGCACAGCAGTTTATACTGCTATGAGATAAGATTTCAGCGCTCTGGAAAGCTGATTTATGCTTCAACACTCAATACTTGAGTGAATACTTGACTGTCTCTTGACTCCAGAAAACACATTACAACTACAAAACACTTATATCTCAGTGACTACTAAGTAAGTAGAAGTAGTAAGTAGAAAGAACACACACATAAAAACAAATATGTCTCTTTTATTAAGGCCCAATTCATATAAGTAACACTGTTTTCATAGTTCATTTGCCAGGCTAGACAGTACTTGATGACATTAATGTATGCAACAGCAATTATTGTGTCCTGTACTGAATATTTCCGTCAAGAGATTGTTGAGAGACTGAGCATAAATTAAACTTAGTAATAATATCAAAAGACAGACTCTCACACTACCTCACATTTGTGGTTGGATATGTATCTTCATGTTTATCCACCTTGCTTCCTTTTCCTTCTTGTGTATGATTCAGCTAATCTGTCACGAGGCACAAAAATGTTTACTTTTTTAAGCGAACGACGAGAGAAGACACAGGAGTTTCTTATTTTCACGGCAGCAGTAGAGTTTTTTGACCTTAGTCACAAGTGCGCTGAACGGCTCATAAAAGGATTTCGTATCAAAAATCAATTGTTTCAGGTCAGAATTACAAAAATGTGACTCCGAACAGATCTGTCACATGTGAGAGAAGAAATCATCCGCGGTGTGAATGTAAACGACCCGGCCGACACCAATCCTGACATGCCATCATCAGCAGTGACACTGATAAATTTAGTCCTTACAGTTACAGTTAGGATGACGTTATGTGTTGACTTGGATGATGTTGGGACTTACTGATGAGTCTGTGGTGTTTGTGTATCTGTTGCCTTGTGTGCTGTGACTTTGACTACATATAAGGCTGAGCATCCTGTGTGACTGTCTCTGACCTGCCTGTCGTCATGTAGTCTCATCTGCTTACATTCCTAAAAGCTTTTTCACATTATGAATTTAAGAAACCAAAAATGTCACTTACTACTTATAACAGATGATGCGACAAGAACCTTTAAAATGTTGTTTTTACTCTTAAACCAAGTTATATTTTTCAGATGATTGATGTTTTAATCAGGATCAGACTCATTCATTTAATAACTAAACCTCCAAATCAATAAATGGTGATATTGTTTTGGAAGAAAGGATGATTGTTGCTCTGCGGATCTTGAAGCAGAGCTCACATTTCTCTATTTATTTACTAGAATAAGGCTGAAAGCATAACGTTTAGTTTTGTGCTGTAGGGATCATTCTAGTGCAGGACTCTCAGCTCATCTGCAGACAGTCGGTGTCATTTATCATGTGTGTTGGACAATATGTTTTCCCTTGTAAATCAGACAGATGTGTTGCAACCGCTGTGTCGCTCCTTTTTACTGCATATTCGCTGAAGCAATACTTCCCTTACTTCCATCCACAAGAGGAGCTTGGTTTTTGGTTTGCTTTTTGTCGAACTGTTTACTGTGACTGATTAGAAATTCAAGGCAAGACACGGCATGTTTATTTGTATTTATGTATTTTATAGCATCTTTCAGCAACAAGGCAATTCAGAGTGCTTTAGATAAAACATAAAAGGCAATAAGACAAAATGTAAAAGAAAAACAAGACATTATAAAAGACACATTTAAATAGAATTTATAAGAGCTAAAAAGAAAATTAATATGTTAGAATATAATTAGACAGATAAAAGCAGAATACAATAATTTTAAAAAAACTAAATTTGATTTAATAAAAGGCAAACAGAAGAGTCTTAAGCTTGAAGAGCAGACAATTTAAACAACAGTTAGAATATTAAAATATATTATTATATGTGCAATCTTAATGTAAATTATATAAATAATAATAAAGGTAGTGGATTGAAAAGTACAATATTTCCCTCTGAAATGTAGTGGAATAGAAGTACAAAGTAGCATAAAATGGAAATACTCAAGTAACGTACAGTACTTGAGTAAATGTACTTAGTTACTTTCCACCACTGCTTCTTGTTTTGTGCCATGAAACAATCCAGATTTCCGGTGGATCACTGTACCGAAGGTTGATCAGAGTGTTTGTGATAGTCTTTGTTCACATTTATTACACTAATTAACATGATATCATTATTTGATGCTGCCTGTAAGCAACAATGTCCTGGTTTACATCTGGACTTTGTGTTGCGTCTTCTCCTCGTGTCTGCAGGTGGATTTGACTACAGTTACATTTAACTTAATGTTGGTCTCTCTGTGCTACAATATATGTGGCTGCCACTCACATGTACAAGGTGAGAGATGATGTCATTGTACCCACACAGAGACTGTAATCAGTGGTGGAAAGCACATTTACTCAAGCACTATACTAAAGTACAATTTTGATGTACTTGTACTTTATTTGAGTATTTCCATTTGATGCTACTTTATACCTCCACTCCACTACATTTCAGAGGGAAACATTGTACTTTCTACTCCACTACATTTATTTGACAGCTTTAGTTACTTTGCAGATGAAGATTTGACACAATGGAAAATATAACAAGCTTTTAAAATACAACACATTGTTGAAGATGAAACCAGTGGTTTCCAACCTTTTTGGCTTTTGACGTCTTACAAAAAGCAGTGTGTAGTCGGGGTCACATTTCAGATGTCTATGAGTTGTTAACAGCTCCACCAAATAGTGATTTTTACCTCTAAACTTCTCACATGGTTTCATTACAAAACTGAAAACAGATTTGTGTATCAGAACTTTGTTTTTTCTTCTTTTCTCTCTTGTTAATCATCTCACAACTCCTCAGATTTATCTGGTGACCCTTTGGAGGGGCCCGACCCCTAGGTTGGGAACCACTGGACTAAACTAGTTAACTGTATACAAAGTACTTCAAACAGCGGCTACAACAGTAACATGCTGCTTACGCACTGATGCTTCAGTATTAATAATCTAATGATGTCATATATAACAGTCCCTCAGTCAGAGGGACAAAACAAACAAACAAACAAGTACTTTTACCGTAACTGAATTTGATTAATGTACATTTTGCTGTGAAGACTTATGTACTTTTACTTAAGAAGGGTTTTTCATGCAGGACTTTTACTTGTAATGGTGCATTTTTACATTGCTGAATTGCTACTTTTACTTAAGTAAATTATGTGAATAGTTCTTCTACCACTGGCTGTAATAACAAATTCTTGACATTCTCTCCTGCAGTCACTTATGTTTACATATACACATTATGAGCATGCGTAAGCAGAGCTGTCAGTAATGTTTGCTCCCATCCACACATCAGGGTGAGTTCCGGAGGAAACCACCGGGTCGCTCTTTAGACACATATTTCATTTGAGGGGACTGAGTGTGAAACATTTCCTGTGGCTCATTAGTGTGCCTACTGCACCAGGTCACACTGGCAAGTTACCAACTGTCATTTGGAGGTATAATTTGATCCTGACAAAGCAATCGGCTGTTCAAATGCTTAATAAATAGCTAGTGAAATTTGGGCTAAATTAATGACTGTGATCCAGTGTTTAAATAATGGTGCAAAAAAGAAGAAAAGGAAATTAATGCAATCAGATTTTGTTTAAAAAACAAAGTGCCCCATTGAATGGTAACAATGCAGTTTTTTGTGTCCTTTTTTGGCTCATCTATTGATACTTGCTATAGATTTAACCTCACTTGTCTGCTTGTTATTTCTCAGGCAGACTATTCCTGAATCTGGAGTAATACATGCGGAAATATATAATAAAATGAGCACCTTTTGATGTAATGCAATGTGAAACAAAAATATCACATCCCACAGGTTCCAAAATTGCCACAGAGTTGAATCAACACCTCTGTAATATCCTGCACAGAAAGTAAATATAAGCTTTACAAAGGTAGTCATTTCTTGCCGTACTGAGCGGAGCTGTGCACAACTCCTGTCTGTTCCAAGAGCTGTCCTGCATTTGTTGGATAAAAAGTGTAATAGTGTTTGAGTCTAACAACCTTGGCTTGGTTTGGTCTACTTTTCTCTCTGCTCTAATTTTCATCTCATGTCGTCCCCTCCTCTCTCGACCATACATTCTCTCTGTCTCACTTACTTTAACTCTCTCCATTTCTTTCTCAACTGCCTCTCTTTTTCTTTCTTTAAATTTCTCTCCTTTCCTATAAATCAGTCAAACCCCCCCACCACCCAGCACACACATAGATACTCTTTCCTCATATGTTTATTTTGAGGGGGGTGACTGTGACTGTCTGGCTGTTACGGAGGCCGGAACTATGACTGGGAGGGAGGGAGGGTAGTAGGAGGGACCTGGCAAACACAGAGAGAGAGAGAGAGAGAGACTGAGCGGGTAGTGTGCTGCTATAAAAGAGAGTGCCGGAGCTGTCAGTGACATTCGCTTCAGCAGACAGAGATTCACACACACAACAAGTAACAGCCAGAGAGACAAGAGACATCAGGCACCAGCAGAGTTGAGACAGAAGCACTCACATCGAGGAGTGAGACTTAACCAGTGCACCTTTGGAGCAGCTGTTTCTTCTAATCTTCAGTGTGGCTGGACTTGGAGGTCTGAGGATTGTTTGTTTGTCTTTGACTTTGGACGGACTCTTGCTTTGTTGCTCCTGAAGCAGCGACTTCTCTTCGAATAGGACAAAGCACCAGAAAGAGCAAGGAAAGAAAAAGTTTGAGACTTGCACAGGCAGTAAAATTAGATTTGATTTCTTACACATTTTGGCTCCTGTTCCACCAATGGCTGCTGTGCGTCAGATGGTTATGGAGGCCTCTGGTTTCCACGTCTTGCCTGCTCACCTTATGGCCTCAGCCATGGAGGAGTTCCCCCAGCAGCTGCCTGTCCCAAAGGGCCCGGCCAGGGGCAAGAGCCGCTCCCGCCGACCCCGTGAGGCTCGATTCAAAACACAGCCTGTAACCTTTGCTGAGATCGCAGAGGTGGAGGAAGAGGGCTCCTCGCCACTGGAGGAGGAGAGGGCGCGTCGTTCCTTCCTGCAGTCCCTGGAGAACCTGAGGCGGAGCACACAGACCCTTCACTGTCCACCAGCCACCCATCACAGCTGCACCCCCACAACCACACAGGCCAGCCTGGACTCCAGTGACTCCGACTCCACTCAGTGAGGGCTGGATCATCTCCTGGCCCCCGTGTTCCTCGCTTCGCCTTGACGCCGCTTCAAATGGAGGCCAACTGAACTGAACCAAACTGGCCTGTCTGCCAGCCTGCCTGTGTTTGTAAGCTGCTGCTGCTGCTGCAAAAGTCTGCATTTAATATATACTAACATATCAACAGTATATAGCTTGGAGATGCACTTGTTGCATATCTGTAAAGGTCCCCACCAGTGCCACAGGCTGGTGATACTGCTGTATAGATATGATGAGTGTAAAGGTAGCAGATGACGCAGAGTTGAACACACCACTCTGACTCTTTAAATGTATTCCTTTTCTACTGTAGACATCTTCGAGGAAAACTTGAAAGATGAAAGATTTTTCCATTTTAAAGATGTATAGGTATTTTTGTTTCAATCCAGATTTTCTACTTGACCAGTCAACATAGAAAAGACTGTTAAAAAAAAATGTTAGTATTGCGACTTACCAAACTGTAAATACTTTGACTAAGCAATGTACTGTGCAACAACAGTGACCTGGCTGTCACTGAAGCAGTAGAGTACCATCACAAGGTTCAAGCTCTTGTTTTCCAGCTTCACGGTGAAAGAAATCTCTGCTCTTGCTTTGATTCCTGAGCAAAAAAAAAAAAAAAAAAAAAGCCTTTCTAAATGTTTTTATTTATTCTTTTATTTTTGTTCATAACCAAGTGGAATTGTAGATGTGATATTTTATTGCTGTTTCTGACTTCTAAAGTCGCCTTGACTTTCAAAGAAAATCATAACCTTTATACTTTATATTTGTTTTACTTTATACATATATGTTACAATGTTTGTCATATGTACTTTAATAAATATTTTCAAATATTTTGAGTCATTGAATTTTTACTTAGAAAGTGCACTTATGGAAAAAAAGAATACTATTAGTGGAAAATGAGCTGTGCATCTTTTAGATACATTTGCATAGATAAATGTGACATGTTTTACATCAAAACAGCTGACTCCCCAATCCTAAATTACTTACACTGAGTCAACTATGCAAAAATTAGCAGGGAGTGCAAGGGCTCAGCACCTAAGAAAACATTACTTTGACCCTAAAACTTTTTTTATATGATGCATTTGTAATAGGTGAAGACATAAAATCCAGTCATAAAAGGCTTCTGGCAAACACAGACACACATAAAGGAGGAAGTTACAAGACAGAGGGAAGTGTCTTTACCGGCTGTCCATCTCCAGTGTTATTGTTAAGATAAACTGATGCCTGACCCATATGTAAACATTCGATACTTGAGCTGCGTCTACTGCGTGATTTCCAGGCCGGTGACGCACTTTCAGTAATGTCAGGTTTTCATTAGTGAACTCAGCCACAACAACCACCAGCACTGCTGAGAGAAGTGCCCTCTGGAGCCCCAGAGAGAGCCGCTGCAGCAAGCCCTCCTGTTGCTAATAACCCTCTTCTGCCAATCCACTCGATGACAAGTGAAACGTGATGCATGACTTTCACCCGAGTGCAAGTCATCAGCGTTTTACAGACTGAGACAATGCTGCAGGGGTTTTAGTTGAGATCCTGCTTGGCTTGCATGTGGCTAAACTAAAAATAGACTCTCTGATTAAGTAAATCTGCAAGATGAGAGAGGCGTTCTCTTATGAGGTATGATGGCTTAAGTGTTGGACTGTGATGCACGTGCCACAAGGAGATCACAGAGGAACAGAGACTGGAAATCAGGTAGTTGTGTGGTTGTATAGAAAGGGGTAGTAGTGGGGATGACAATTCAGTTAAAGGGCTGATGTTATTCTATACTTTTCTTATTGTCAACAAGTCCCATGAAAAGACTAAAACCAGCAATGTGTTACATTGTCTCTAAATACTTTCTCATTTCCCTACATTGTCTGTGACATTCAGTCCCGAGCTCATTGGTTCCTACCATAGACTGTATGTATAGATGGAGGTAAAGGTGTGACGCCACCTGTTGGTTTACATTGGAGCCAGTTTGAAGCCAGAGTTTCAGCTTATAGTCGATGCCATCTTTTCCGTTTGGAGCCACGACCTTCCAAATAAGGAGTGCGAGGTGTTGTCTTTCACACTCTGGAATCACGCCCTGCTAAATCGGTAGCAAAAGCTAGCTTACTGGGAACACCGAGCAGTGTGCAACTGGGCTAACGTTACCTACTTTAGCTAAAATGCAAAGAGGGCAGGTATCGTAATCAAGTAACCTTTAAGGTATACTATGCAGGATTTGTCAGTTGGTGTTTGTAAACACACAGCATTCATCCCCGGCTGGACACCAGAGTGAGAGAGGGAGAGAGAGAGAGCAGTGGTGGTCGTGTGAGTTAGAGAGTGAATGAAGAGAGCGAGTGATGCTGGCGAAAAACAAAGCTGTGAAGTAATAAAACGTTATGTTCTGAATGTTTCATGGCGGTCACGTTGTAAAGCACAAATAAACACACCCACACCACTGAACAACCCTGTGGGAATGCGCTGCATTGCCAGATTACTTTTGTATGAGTCTATACAATTGGGGGTTTTTTTTTTAGGGAGAATCCTGCATAGTGTACCTTTAAACTTACCAAAATATTGTGATAATAGTCTGACTCAGTGCAAGTCCCAGAGGCAGGGGGAGCAGTAGGTGAGCACCCACAAAAAACACCCACACATCAGACAGCCTACTGTAAGTCTTCAAATCTTATTAACAGTACAATAATTTACCAAATTACCACCAGCACACTTATTTGAGAGCCAGATTTAGTGATTGAGACCATAATGACTCGTTAAAAAATGTTACTGACTTAGTATTTCTGGAGAGAAGTTGACACTCAATTTCAGCCAATTTTAGCCGTCGGCAGCATTACACTTAAGGTGCTTCTGCCTTGGCCTCAGCTTTAAGCTGTGGTAGCTGCCGCTTGATTCCTCCTGACTACATAAATCTTTGAAACAGTTCATATATTGTTTCTTTTTTTTTTAAAGTTAAGTAACTTCCTTAAACATCTGGGCACTGTAGTTTTTAGCCAATGTTACTTAAACAGGAGAAAACTGTGCATTTGTTGGGGACTATTTTCATGGATTAATACACATTTTGTATAAGGAATAAGCTACATTCTGCTGCATATATATCTGGCTACATGAGCAATACATGTCAGAAGGCTCAATTCATTGTCTTTTCATGGTGTTGGTTGACAATAAGAAAAATATAGAATTTTGCCAGCCTTTCTTTCAGCAATTATACTTTTTTTCATATTTTTTATATTTTTCTCATTAATAAAAGCACTCTCATGTTTCAGTTTATGCAAGAGAAAGGGCAACAGCATTTGTTATGGCAAGCAAAGAAAAATCATCACGAACTTTCAAGATGTGAAACAAAACACAACTGCTTCTCTTTTAACAACAGCCACTTCCCATCTTCCAGCCAATCGGCAAAATGGACAAAGACCAGCTGGTAGCATATGAAAGATCTCCAAACCACTCTCACAAACACAAACAACACACATTAGTCATTGTTTGCACAGTGCTTGTAGATCTGTCATCCTTAACTACATCCAGAATTACTGTCTGTTTTTATGTGTGACAACGCAGATCGGGAAGCATTTGCGTCACTGAGATTTTTCTAAAGGAGTGTGGGACAGCCAGAGAGAGAGAGAGAGAGATAAGAGAAACATATTTGTCATCTTGTGCCGGGGTGACAGATTGATCCAGTTCATGTCTCCGCTTTCCGCCCTCTTTCTCCAGCAACCTAGTTTTCATGTTGCAGCGGAGATTAGAGTCTGTGCAAGAAGTGAGGTTGGAGAGCATCAGTGCAATTAATCTAACATTCATTTCCTCCACCACATCTGACACACAGTATTGGTGACACCTCCTTCCTAATTAGTTTCACTGTCTGATGCTAACTGCATGACAGATGCTTGATGTTCTCAAGCTTAAAATACACAACATAGTATAAAGACCAGCTATAACTCCAATGTGGTCATGACTACTAATATTTACAACTGCAAAGAATCTGACAATTCAAGCCAGTTCTCTCAGGTGTCAGAACACAACCACCAGAGCATGATTATATTGAAAGCCAGACAAAATATTAAGAGAAAAACTCATCAGCCTCAAGGAAAATGCTGTTTCAAGGTAGAGAGCTCATCATAAGTAAGTTTTGAGGCTTGAAGCTGGTCAAAGGAGGGTGAGGAGTATGAGAATAACAGTACACTTCTTGCCTCAAAATTAAAATTTTTAAATTAAAATGTTTATTCTGAGTTTGCACTACAATTTTTTAACTTCCCCCTTTTAAAAATCTGAGTAGGAACCACACCTAGCTGAGCTCTAACAGCAATCAGCAAAATGTTGAAGTCAACAGGAAACCAGTGCAGAGAGGTTCAAAGAGAGGTTATGTGGCACTGTGACGTGCATAGTGTCTTTGTGAACAACGTGGCAGCAGACAAAATAGCAGAAAAGGACAATCATCTGTAAAATAGAACCAATAACACAAACTGTACCAATACTAACTTTAGGGCAAACTGAAAATATGTAATGTTATTGAAGCGCCAGTGTTTTTTCTGTGCTGTTGATGAGATGCCAGGATGTTTCAAAGGTAACATCACTGCCTTAAGTGCATTACTGTAATGACAGTCTGTTAGCTGGAGTCTGATGAGCCAGATGGGATGACACAGAGCAGACAGCAAACAGCTAGAAATGCACATGTCTCCTACTGCATCTGTTTTCTGGCCCTTTTCTTCATCCGAATGCAACAGAATAAATTTCTTCTCATCTTATACTTGGAATTAGCAGAGTTTCAAACTTTGGTGAAAAGCAAATCACAGAAATATATTCAGTCAGTATCTGAATTTAATAGAAGCATTGTGTGTTTGCATTTTCTCAAGTTTAAGTAGAAATCTTCAGAAATCAGGTACATTTAAAACCCATGTCTACTACAATTTTCAAAAAATGTATAATCTAATTCATTTTTCCTGATTTCTACTTTCAATCACTTTCTTTTATGTTTGTTTATGTTTGTTTTTTGTTTGTATGTACATTATTATTTACTGTATATGGGAGATAGAAGAGATAGAGATAGGATAATACAGGGGCATACAATAAAATAGTTGCAACTATATACAGTCATTTGTTCAAACACAGTAAGGTCTTGAAATTATTCAAAAAGAAATGTTGTAAGTCAATCCATTTACTCAGTGCATAATATTTCTAATCTGACTTTACTAATATCAGATTTGCTCCTCTCTCACTACATCTGAGAATGAGTCAGGCAGTTACAATATTCAAGTCTAACAGGTGAAAGAGGAACTTATTTAAGAAAGCTTTGTGACTCATCAACAGACAGTTATGATTCCTTACCGAGATAGATAACCATCACACACTTTGTTTAAGGTTGAAAGACTTTGTGCGGAAACTGTCTCCTATAATAAATCATACAGTACTCCTATAAAGTGGGCTTCAAATTACAGCTGAGACATGTAAGAAATATCACTGTAGCCTAAAACATATTTTTATGTAAAAATTATATCCTGGTCTTATTTTAAGCGTTTCAATTAGTAAATATTAAGTAGTGAATTCTATTTTAAGTATTTTAAGTGGACAGACAGATTATATACAAAAATATACAGAGCTGAGAGAGAGAGTACAGAAAAAAAACACAAAAAAGGTCAAAAGAAACACAACAAATAACATATATTATATACAAATAAAGAATGATAATAAAAACTAAAATACATTTTTAAAAATTGTCTAGTTTTCTTTGTTCTCCTTATTCCTTCCAGTGTATTAAGGCTTTTATATAATAAACTGTGCCTATTCTTGATGTGCATAACATATTTTGATTTTTTTTCTTGCATCTTTAATAATTGAGTGCCACATTTTTACAAAATGTCCCCAAAACAAGTAGAAAATGTCTGCAGAACAAGCCAGTTCTCTGCCTTGTTTATATTACAAACAGCAGCTGGGACGCTGGTCCACAGAGAGATTTAGTATTTTTAGGGTCAGTGGGATCAAAAAAAAGGTTTTCAAGATGGCGCTCAATGAAGGCTGTCCCATTTTAATGACGTCAAATATACTTCATTAACATCTTGGCCACCATCAAGGCTATTTTAGTGATGTGCTCCCATACAAAGGTCAGCATTAGTAATATCTGGTACATGGAACAAGAGATCTCGCTGCCAAGTTGAGAGAATCTACTCAGTAATTCCACCCACAGCCTGGAGAACATTATGTTAAGCAGCCTGTTGGTACTACTGTGTGTCTGTAACATTTCTGTCACAGAACTCACATCCGCACACTTGACCTAATTGCATTTTGATAAGTCTATTGACATTAGCAATGGCTGTATGATGGCTACCTGTCCAGTTGGTGTCCATTGAAGTATGCAATGAGCTCCACACTGTCCAGCTGAATATATTTATCTATCTAATATTTTAAAAATACAACCAGACTCAAAAGTCTGAAGGCCAATAAAATGGATGGCTGGATGAAAATATGAGACAACTTTGCTAATCTTACATCCTAGGACAAAATGATGGGCACATTGGTCATTCATGGATTAGAAATGGTGTGCGTTTACCAAATTAGCATTAAATAGGGTGTAATTACCTTGACTGATGGATTTAAGATGATGTGAGGGGCTTTGGTGTTTGTCTGTGTTTCAGATACTGTCATATTATTTTGTGCCAAGTCAAATATATTAGACCTTTTAGAAAAACACTAGGTTTTAATTCTGAGATTCAGATTACCACTTGGATGTTGAGATAAACAGTATTTACAGATCGGAAACCAGTAAATATGGTAATTTCTGCATGATGTAAATGCAGCATCAGCTAGGCTTTCTGTGTATCTGAATGCTAATGCTAATATGACAGGTATCCTGTACTTAAGTGTAAAACTTACTATTTGAAAGTCAGAATACTTCTGGTGACCGTGAATATTCATATCAATCCATCCAGTAGATATTTTATAGTATTTTATCATAGTGTTGAACCAATTGATTGACAGACCAGGGAGGGATGAGTGGCATGAAAACTGTCATCTCTTGCAACACACAGCTAATATGGCAAAACATTTAAACCCTGTAAACCAGAAAATCCTTTTCAAATGCAGAAAATGTTCAATTTTGTGGTCCAAATGTTTCTTTTTTTTTGTTTTGTTTTGTTTTGTTTGCTTCTCAGGCAACATTTACTATGACCATCTCTGACTCCAGTTATGTTTCACATGAACTTTGACCCTTGGAAAAGATTAATCACTATTGAGTAACCTGGAGATAACCAACAGCGACAGGAACGCATACATGTGCACTTTTGTTTGTTTGTGTGTATATGTGTGCATCCATATGTGTATGCAAACATGCGTGCTGTCTTAACAGCGGCACGCTCCTGAAAGCATCCCTGACCTACATCCTGGTCTCATGATTTAAGGGGGTGTCTGGTGGGACTCAGAAAGCAGAGCCACCAACATTCAGCATGCTCCTTTCATCTCTCTCTCTCCATTTCAAAGCTTTTTCTGAGCTCTTCATCTCCCCCTGGTGCTGTAGAAAAGAGGTGATTACGGATGCAAAACAGAAGGTGACCCACATACCTCCTCTCCCAGTGTTCTATTTCCTTAAATTTTCCCTTTTTGTGATTTGCCCTCCAGACTCAGGGAGAAGGAGAAAGATGCTCGCTCACCCCATCTATCTGTAAAACAGATAAACCAGGTTCATGCATTTAAAGATTATAATCCCTGCTTTAATTATTTGGATTTTTGCTGTTTACAAGATTTTAATGAAGACAGCTGCAGGAACACTTGTTATCATGCAGATATGTACAGTATATATATCTATAAGACTTTGTTGCAGCATCATTTATCAGCAAGTTTTGAAAAGATCCTTAAATACGTCACTGAATGATGAACTTTAATTAAATCATACAAGGTTTATTTTTATACATTTTCTGCCAATGCTGACAAATCTCAATATGTAAAAATACCAACTGTTCTTTGAATTGAAACAGACCAACACTAAGGACAGCATTATATGGGCATTTTTCTGTTCTGCAGACACACTTTTGGTGTGTTCTACCCTGCTTTAAACTTGAGGGAACATTGAAAACCAATGAGACAACCCAGACCTCCAGATCAAAGCCAAATGTTCTGAATGAGAGTTTTTCCATTTTAGGCAGTGAGAGACAGAATGGTCGAGAATACCAAGCTCTCATTCTTAGTGCTTTACTTGGCACACAAGAGCCAGTAATCATCACTGGACCAACATGATAAAAAAAACTTAGTGTCTGAGTCCTTTGCCTATTTTTGATTTAGTCTCGTTCCTTTACACCCACACAGAGCAGGCAGGTGAAACTAAATATAACATACAATAACATGTTCAGCTGACAAACCAAATCAATCCAACCTTTCTACAATGGCATAGCTAGTTATTTTATTATTTTAAATTATTTGATAACCTGTGGTCCAGCAACTTGCATTATTGTTTGACCCACAGTGTCCAAAGTCCAAAACTTTCAAATTTGTTTAATTTTTCATTCAAATATTAATAGTAAGACATTTCTGTAATTTTACCATGTTGTATTTTTACACTTGTTATGTGTGGAGTAAAATTTTATCGTCTATGTCATCCTTTATTTATTTAAAGACACCCTCCAGTCAAGGATGTGTTTTTCTTCTTGTTTCTACAGCTGGATGTTTAACCTTCACTGTTCAGGATGATGTATGTGCAAAGTTTAACACTAGAACGCTGTTTTCACATTTATCCGCCCGAGGGGGAAGGTTTCTCTCACCTTAAATGTCATTTTAAGTTGTGTAGTTACGAGCATGATTTGTGACATCAATATTCAGTTTCAACAAGTGTGATGTGGAAACTTGAAGCCTCCAGTGCACATAAACTGAGAACAGACTTTACAGTGAAGTTAGAAACATCTTGTGTCCAGCAGTTAAACTTTTGAAATTAATTATATTTGCATATTAATTGATTCTGGATTTTTCAAAGAGGGAGAATTGGAGGAGATTTTCTTTTAAAGATTTTTAACAGGGTAACTTGTGGAAACTTTGTAGGAAAACCATATCAGACACATATTATTATTCAAATCTGAGTATTTTTAAGACATGTCTGGAGGGGATCTTTAAAGTCCCTCTCCATTCTGTACATCTTGATATAAAAATGCACTAGTTGTTTAAAAGTTAAATGCAAGCGATGTCAGCCTATCATCGCGCCGCATGTTTGTGTCATATTTCATGTAGTACGTTGCTTCAGATTTGATTGATGGTGCATTTGGCCAATCAAAAGTTAGTATAAGGACTTGTGACAAATCACCATCTACTTTACTCCCTATTTTGGACCAATGAGATTATTGTTGCTACGGGATACGACCAATCGCAGTAAAGGGGTGGGTTCTTGTTCAAGGAGCGCGAACGGTTAAGGGAATAGCAGCTACGAGAAAATGGCGAGCACAGAAGAGTTTAGGTACGCGAATAGCGCTGTTTTAAAACTCTAAGAAGTCTTAATAATAGCCAAATAAGCTCGGGCGTGTTTCTTTACTTCCGTAGGTGTCAAGTTATTTCAAACAACGGCAAGCGTTCAACTTATGTCACACTAACTGAAGCTAATCAGGGTTAGCCTAGAAACATGAAGATAGCTAATGCCAGCTGCTGTAAATGGCGTCTCTGTGCCAACACACAATGAACGACCCGTTGGCAGGTCAGCATATTTACTTGGCTAATGAATCAATTTGATCAAGGCTGACCTGTTTTCATGGCTTATCGTTGAGGAACGGCATGGCTTTACACAACTTGGTCTTTGTTATCGATGTGGATTTTGGAGATCACGAGTCAGTCGACCAGCTGGAAGTCAGAAACCATCTCTTGAAACGAGGAATACTACAAATTCTGCTGCATTTCGGTTACAAGTATGGATTTGAGAAAGTGCGCTGGGGTTATAAATTCTTCCAATGTAAGACTGGCCGCAATGCCAGCCTCATATCAAGGGGATCAGACTTCAAGGAGCTTCTCCACAAAACGTTTGAGGACTTCGAAATAGAGTTTGACTCCAAGTTTGACATAAAGGATAAACTACGCAGTTCTCAGCTGAAGCAGCGATCCAATCAATCTGCTTCAGTCCAAAACGCACTCAAAGAAACCTTGCTGGACTTCCAGTGGGACAGACCAGACATCACTTCTCCCACTAAACTTTCCCTGAGGCCCAGAAAGTCGAGCCGGCCTGGAAAGCCCAGTGTTTCACAGGAGGATGATTTGTCAAGCAATGGGAGGAATGTGGTGTTTATTGTGTCAGAGTGTCCACGGACATGGTCACAACTTGTGGACTACCTCTCTTTGAGAAACCATGGCGTGCATTCAGATGTATCAGAGCACGTTATATCCAGGGGTCTTCACGACATGCTGGTTCAGCGACAGGTTGTGCTGCACTGGATTGACAGCAGATCACATGTACAGGTGAGTAAATCATGTAGTACTGTAGCATTCAAGAGAATATTATCATAAGCCACTTACAAAAAAAAAAACGAGCAAAACATGGACAAAGAACTTCATGAAGTATTTGTTTTACATAATGTAGTCAAAGAAGTTAACAAAACTGCATAATCTAACTATAACACAGCTATAAAGACTAGAAAAACATATTTTCAAGTGTATCACAGTATATACAGGCCACTGACATACCATTAGGGCTGAAAATAAGAACTATTTTCATTGTCATAAATCATGTCGATTATTTTCTCGATTAATTGATTAGTCGTTTGGTCTATAAATGTCAGGAATGGTGAAAAAATGTTAATCACTGTCACTGAAAGCCAAGAAAATATTCACATTTAAAAAGCTGAAACGACTACATACCATATATCCCAGCTCTAAACTACACATCATCTACTCCAGTATCCACTATGCCAAGTAACCCACTATGTAGAGTTTAGTTTTTATTCTGAGTAAAAGCCCAGAGAAATTGGTCACTTTTTTTGAAACCCACTGTGTGGGTGTAAAGAGTCAGTTTACTACCTGTGTAGCAGCAATGGGATCATCAGCGCTTGTGATAAATGGTATGTAGATGTTTTAAACAGCTGCACATGTCAAGACATTTAACCAAACTTAAGTCAGACTCTTTACTTTGTAACCAGTTGGTGTGAAGTTTAGAAAGGTTATAAACATCAAAGTATTGCTTGTTTCAATCTCTTTTACACAAGCAACTCTGACCGTTTGTCTTATTGCAGGTCATGAAGTGTGAGGACCATCTCGGCTCCAACAAGCTGTCTGAGGTTCTGGCACAGTTGGGTGGCAAAGTGATCCCAATGGTTGCCCTGCTAAACCTCTGCTGCACCCAGAAGTCAGACTCAGGCTTCAGGAGAGAGACTTTTGCTTTCAGGTCCAGCATTGGATACCTGCTGTCATCTGAAAGGCTGCACCGCCTGGCTTTTCCTGTCACAAGGGGAGTGTTGCAGTTGGGGCAAGGTTTGTAACATTCAAAGGAACATTTATTAACATTTGGTACAATTAGACACACATGACTCTCATGTATCAGCATTACATTCAGGTCACAGAGGTAACCACTGGTTTCTCTAAAAGATTTTTAACTGGTGATGTTTGAATAACTCATAAGGTCATTTAAAAACACTTGCCGTTGTTCTGAAGGTATTTCCAGAATCCCTATCTGAATATAAAAAACATTATGTCCTCTGAATGATGAAAAAAAACATTTTAAGTCTGTCTCTTGTACCTCTGTTTCTGAATCACAACAAAGATGTCGAATGTATGCCAACACGTGAGAGACACAAACTGTTGCTAGACTCAAAAATACTTGAAAAAGTCCAGCTTTTATAACTGTTCATGTGATCTGTAGTTTAAATACTATTATAAAATAATCATGAGACATTATAATGCATGTCCTTATTGTCTTTTCTATGTAATTTTTATATTTGCAGTTATTTATTAAACAGTGTAAAACAAATACACATACAGATGTGAAAAACAAGAACATGGGGCTTTATATAAATATCTCATGTCAGTGGTAACAAAAAAAAAAATAAAGATGATAGATGCATCAAAATTGGATAACATGAGCAAAACACAAAATGGAAAAACAAGGGAAGTAAAGCACATTAAACCTAGTGTTGGCAGAATGAAGAGCCGTTATTCACTTGTGTTACTCTTCACCCACCCAGGCGATATGACACAGAGCTGCGCCGTTATGGTAGAGCCAGTGTCTCGCAGACAGAGGCTTCTCTCAGAGTCGGTGGAAGTGTGTCTGAAAGGAGTGCTTCAGGGCTGGGACGCCTCATCACTGACACAGACCTCCACAGAGTCATGGGTGCTCCAGTGCTCCAGCAGTAGCAGTGAGCAGGGAGCTACTGCCTTCCAGCATCTCCTAATGGAGCTCTCTACTCACGCTCTGTACATGGTGAGACGTCCAAACACAACAACAGTGCTAATTTTACACAAGATCCACCCACTAACAACATAATAGTTAAAAACAAAGGGTGTTGGTAATGTCCTTTGCATTTTCTGAAACTTTTTTTTTTTCAGATGTCATAAATATTAATAGTAGATGTTAGATTTTTGTGTCTGTCCCTCAGAATCAGGGGTTTTGCGTTGGCATTCAAATGCATTTCTGAAAAGGCACATATGTTTTCCCACTTAGGAAAACAGGCAGCACTCTCTTCCAAACATGGAAAGTAGACACGGCAGGTTGAAGGACAGATGGTACACCGAAAAAACATCTTTCAACAAGTTTTTCTCAATAACTTTTAATTGCACCGAATGTCTAAAATTTATGGTAGTGTGACTAGAAGTAGATTGTTCCTTAAATCAAAGATTTTACATGCAGTAGCTCAGTGGATTACTGCATCATTTACACAAATACACAAGGTCCTGTTTTTAATCCTCCCTCTTTTAAGATCTTTTGTGTTGTGATGGTTCTGCACATTTACTGATTCACTTCTGCTGCTTTTTTTTCCATCTTTTGGCCATTCCTCCAGTTTGCTGAGGTGAGAGACAGCGGTCTGGTGTCCTCGGCCGTCCTCTCCCCCTTGTCACACTTCACAGCTCTGCTCACCGTTCTCCAGCCTCAGATCACTCAGAACGACCAGCTCCTCACCACCGAAATCGTCGCCCCCGCCAAAGCTGAAAGCTCCTCCGATTTGCCAGATGTTGTGAGCAGCGTTCTGGGAGTAGTGTACGACATCATGGAGGAGGATGGTGACGGTATTGATGGTAAGGATAGAATTGTAATAATCAGGGTTCAGAATGCCAACCACATGACTCTGCCACCAAAGACAAAAGTATATGTTATCAAAAGGTCTGAGGGTAGGATATCAGAAACATTAATAGCTGTTCTGAACAGCCACACTTGAAGCCTGCCGTCTTAGAGAGGGAGAAGACACAATATTCTCTAAATATGGAGATAACCGCACACATTTTCAGACCGTCTCTCCTGGAACGCTTTCATAGAGTTAGGAACTCAGCCTGGTCCTCTGTTCCAAACCATGCACTGAGCTTGGCGTTGGTTTCAGTTAATTTGGTTTAATAAAAACACAGACAGAAACTAAACCAAAATTCTTCAGGGATGAGGTTTGTGATTCATTGTCCATGACAGTCTCAACAAAAGAGTTCCTCACTATCAGCACTATATCAAATTTCTTTTGATATTCTGTGTTTTATGTGTCTTCTTCCCTTTTCCTCCCTTGTCTCCATCTGTTCTCTCTGGCATCTGCCCTTGGACATGCTTATATTAGATAAGACTGGCCTTCTTGATGTTAGCCAGTTAATATGACAAACGACAACCTATGACTGCGACCACGACAACTGTTTTTCATTTCACATATTCACTCACATATTCATGTTCCTCGTCTATGTGTGTGCCTTATTGAAATTGCAAGTAAGACACCAAAACTACTACTTGTTAGATGGTGGCACACTGCTTTGTTTTATTTTTTTAAATGTGCCGTATTGTATTGCCAGCTATTTATTGCTTTTTTTTGCTTTATTCCTCAGACCAGCCAGACAATCATCCTGTTCCAGAGTGGGCCCAGCAGGAAGTCAGTCATTGTCCGCTGACAACAGGTGTCTTGGAGAGTTGGTTCCCTCAGTCAGATCAGTCAGGAGTGAGCTCCCATTTAATGGAGTCATTCAGGTACGGGGAACTCTAATTTCACAATCTTTTCTTATTGATGACGACTATATTGTACATAGCAAGAGTTAAATAAAGGTTTACAAACAAGAATAATAAAAGGAAACCTACTGTATAACATACTCAATCTTGGTACAAATAGGTGACTGCTATTGTCCTGTTGTTGTATTTCTTATATTGTTGAGCAGGTTGCTGCATGCAGCGCCAGAGCAGAGAGAAGAGGAGGAGTCTGTCTTACAGCAGGAGCTGATCAGTGACCTGTCTGAACTGTATCAGACGTCCCAGGGTGCAAACAACAAGAGGGGCAAGAAACGTAAGAAAGTTTAATGCATATTTCAGTTTTTCTATGATGGTATGACATTCAGAAAAGTATGGACAACCTTTAAGGCAACAATAAAGTTAACTTTTTTTTAATTGTGAGAGAATGGGAGAAAAACATTCCTGTATTACCTTGTCAAAATAACTTGAGGGAGAGCAGCACATGTTAATTTTCTTGGTGTCATTTTCCTTCTTCCGTCTGCAGGTGGCGCCCAACGCACTCCAGTGAAACAGAAGATGAAGACGATGAGCCGCTCCTTGCAGATGCTGAATGTGGCGCGGCTCAACGTGAAAGCCCAAAAGAACCAGGCTGAGGCTGAGCAGCAGGGGGTGGAGGTCAAGGGTCCAGACAGACAGGGGAAGAGACGGTCAAGTGACAGAAACAAACCTGGAGGAGCCAACACCATCTGTGAGTGTCCCTGTCAAAACGTCATAACACTACTATGTGTCTGACTTTCAACTCCAAGGAGGCACATAGAAGCTAGTTTTGTTATGCGCAAAAATAAAAATCTACATTATGTTTATTGATAAAGTGAGTAATTCATGAATTTGAATAAAGTAACAACTCAAATAATGCATCTTCTCCCTTCGCCCAGGTTTCACCAGTGAGGCAGAGCTGCTGTCTCATCTGAAATCCAGTTATGAGAAGACCGTGGCAGAGAGAGACTCGTCCCTCCTCACTGATGTCCAGCAGCTCCTGTCTGCTGTGAAAACCTTCCTTGTGGCAGAATCCGACCTGGAGGTGAAACACATATATCTTTACATGTATTTTAAGATATGTCCTTTAAGCAGGTTATTCGTATTTAATGATGGGTTAATTGATAGATGGTTATTCTATACAATTGTAGATGAAATATATTGTGATTTCAATTGTCCATAAATGTCAGTTGGTACATTTTTGTAGACGGCCAGATTGTAGAATCAGGAGAATTTATTTCATTAAACAAAATACATTAAAGCCCGATAGAACAATTGGATTGTGATTAATTTACATGTGTAACATTTGATGTTTGCTTTGCAGGTGAAGACTTCACTGTTCGTCCAGCAGCACCTCCTGAAGACCAGCAAATCAATCAGGCAGCTCTACGGCACAGCTGCTGATGTTGAGAGCAAAGTCAGAGAGTGAGTGCTTTCTATTTCTGTGGGTTATCTTGTTTTGAGTCAGCAAAACACATCAAACTGTATGGATCAGCCACTTAAACCCCTGGCTCTCTCCCAGATGTAAAACATGTGCTTGTGTGTAGACGTTCATGTGTGGCTGGTCAATCCTGATAAATGAAGGTTAATAAAGTCATTTTACTCCACAGTTGAGTCGGTTATATTTAGGTGTCAGTAACACAAGTTGTCTCCTGTAGGTGCCAGCTTCAGGCGTTGTTAAGGTTGGAGTTGTGCAGACTGTTCTCCTCAGAGCAGACTGACTCACTGGATGCTGATCAAATGGCAGAGGAGGTAGGATACTCACTATTGATTACTACTTGGTGCAATTGTATTTTTCTTTTGTAACGGCAAAGATCAGGAAAGTAACTAATAGTTTTCCTCTTAAAGTTGGCACTGTCACTCTTCTGCAAGCCACACTGTGAAAAAAGGTTGTTTTCAGACAAAGATGCTCTTGGAAACTGTATTTAGCTGGTTGTTGTTGTGCATTTTCTTAGACTGAGACAGTAAACAAAATGGAACTTTTGTTTACTTGTTTGAATGGAAACTGACCATATTAAATTGATTCCCTCAGTAAATCACCATAAACTAATACCTGGTAGATTTTATTGAAAGATTCCAACATTTAATATATTTTTATTTACAACTTGAAAGCGGTTTATGTCTGTTTTGATCTCCATTGACTGCACAATAGAAAAACAAACAAATGTCTCCTGTTCCTCAGGTGGCTGAAATGCTCAGGATTATCTCCCTAACGAAAGACCCAGTTTGCCTAGCAAGGTTCCTTCAAGACGAGGTCCTCCCAGGGTAAGTGTTTTAGGCTGCAGGAATGTGATCTTTTTTTCTTTTTTTTTTCCGAGTTTCCTGCAGTGTTAACCTAATTTGCCAACACACCTTGCTGCATGATTGCTTTAAATCTTTTACTGATGCTAGCAGCATGGCTCTAGGGATGGTAATGTCAGCTGGTCGGTCTGTTTTGTTGGTCAGTCAGTTCACCACTTTGGTCCAGATTAAAATATATTTCAACAACTATTCGATTGGTCACCATGAAGTTTTCTACAGACGTTTGTAGCTCCCAGACAATCTTAATAACTTAAGTGATTCCCTGACTTTGTCTATACAGTATCTCCACCATGAGGTTGACATTTGTGCCTTTGTGTGAAATGTCTCAACAGTCTCAATAGGATTGCTATGAAATTTGGTGTTGACATTCATGTTCTCCTCAGTATGAATTGTAGTGAAGTTTGGTGGTGCCTTAACTTTTCATCTAGCACCATCATGAGGTCAGACTGGTTCATGACTAAATACTAATTCTCACCAATTCTGTACTTTGTGTTTATTGCAAACTAGCAAAGCTAACACAGTTAACTAAGATGTATGTTAGATTGCTGTTGTTGGCATTCAGCTCAAATCACTGCTGTGCCTAATGCAGCCTCACTGAGCCACAAGCATGGCTGTAGGCTCTTAGTCTTGTTACAAACAAAACCGATGAAAAATGCCAAGTTTGAATGCCAACTTTGTGCATCTCAGCCTCCGTATTGAATTGTAATTGGAAACACTGATTTTAACAAAAGCCTTTCTGTGTCATGCCAGGTTCCTGACAGCTGTCCCCAGGGTGCTTGCAGATATTTACCACAGTCTGGGCACTCAGCTCCCTGAGGCCTTGGTGGCTGTTCTGCCAGCTGACTTCTTCAGTGACGAGTCAGTTGCCAAGGACAGCGTTTCTCCTTCGGCCTCCTCACCTCCCCTTTCCACACACAGCCTGGTTTCAGATGGCAGAGATCGCCTGCAGGACCTGCGAAATCGCTCAGCCAACAAGAGGAGGTGAGGGGAGGCTGCATGTTAGCTGAAAAGACACTGTTTTTGGTTGGAATTGAAAACGATGAGATACTACAACAACATGTGACATTTAAGTGAAGATGATGACAATTGTTGCTCATTGAATGTTTGCTTTCTCATTGGATTAATAGCAATTATATGATGAAGCCATGATCCATAAATTTGGAAGGAACATGTGCAAGATTTAAGGATTTGTCTTTTTTTTTTTCAGGAGTGGGATGCTGACTCGTCATCGCAGTATGACTGAATCATCACAGAGTCTACGTCAAATAGAGATGCCTAAAAAGACTACAAGAGCTGTAAGATAATTAAACACTCTCGATATCTCATTGGGGTTACAATTAAACCTAATGTTTGCATTTTAACCTGCTTAGCATTATCCAAACAGCATGTCAGCTGTTTTAAAATTGTTCTCTTATCCAGTTTGTCTCACCTGATTTATTGTGTTTTTCATTAGTCAAAATCAAAGGTCTGTGTTGCTTTGGAGAAACATGTTGAAGAGCCACAACCTCAGAAACAAGAAACACAAGGTATGTTCTGTTTTATATCTAACTTGATCAAATCCCCAGGACTAAACCTTTGGCTACTCCACACAAAATCTACTTTTTGAACATAAAAATTTGCCTCCGTTGGTTAAAAGTTTGTAGTTTCCTCCTTAATTAAGAACACTGACTGCGGTCAGCTTGAATTGATTTGATTGGTTTCATCCACAGAAAACTTAAACCACTCCCCTGCTGTTGATTGGTTTGCTCAGTATGTTTTAATTACTCATAGATCTGTCAATATGTGGCTAAATATACTACTTCTGATGGCCCTTTGAAGAGGGAAAGACTTTGTAACTGACTGAATTCAAACTGACCTCAGCTTCTCTGCAACAAAGTAGCAAACTACAAACTCTTTTAGGGAGGAGAGTCATACTCTAAAGATAGATTTTGGGTGGAGTATTACATAATACCAATGTGACACTTTGAAATTCGTTTAAAGCAAAAGCCTGCATGAGGAATAGTGCAGTAGGCATCACCATGTTGACACGAGAGTCCTAAATAGAGACCTTGTTCTGATTGTCCACAGAGGTCACCAAGGTGAGGAGAAACCTGTTCAACCAAGAGATTGTTTCCCCCTCGAAGAAAGCCAAGCTGCCGAGGAGCCAGTCTGTGTCTGCCGTGGAAGGATTGAAACGCAAGCGATCACATGAGTCTGAAGGTAAAAACAGTCATTATTGTGAGTTAATTTAAATAAAAACTGTAGTAAATGAAGGAATGAAAGCTAACAAGACAACCTTGATATTCAAGTAATCCCGACTAGATTAACAGAAAGAAAGAAGCTTGGTGTATTTTCTTTATGGTAGGAGTTTATATTTCGCCACACATCCGTTTCAGTTACCTTGATATTTTCTCCTTTTCAGAGAGACACAAACTTATAACAAAGAAAGTGTGTGAAACACCCGTCCACAAACAAGTGTCCAGTCGGCTCCTCTATCGGCAGAAAATGGGAAGGTATGTTTATTCATGAATAGCTTTCCTTATTGATTTATTGAGGTATTTACTCACATTCCTCTAAGATATTTGTTGTATTATCTGCAATTGCTGACTACTGTAAATTAGGTATATTTACTGTTTTTGACGATCATTTTTCAGGAGATCTGTCCCAACTGAGGACTGCATTGTGGAAGAATCCCCAGTAAAACCTGCAGAAGGTATCCACCACACAAAATATATACATGAATGTATTGATTATAATCTGTATTTGTCTTTTTTTATGAGTACACAAGAAAAATAGGTGTTTTCTTTTTGAAATGAAGTAATCAGAGATACAAGCACAGCAGCAGTCAGTACTACAGTATTGATTTATTTACAGTGTAATTAATTTTATACAAAATTGCCTAGAAAATATATTTCTCTTAATAAAATATCTCACATTATTTTAAAAACTTAATCCTGCTTGAAACAAATTGGCTTCATGAAATATATTTCTTCAAAAAAAAAAAAACAGCATTTAACATTTCTAGATGCTTTTCAATTTTTATTTTGAATGACTCGACACTGGTTTATTGCAATTAGAAAACATTTTATAGTTTTTTATTCCCTTTGACATTTTGACTATTTGATTTCAGACAAAGGTTGAAATTTTATACAATTCAAGTACCTGCCTGTAACTTAGTAACCTTTATAAATGTGTTGAACGATATGAAGGTGATTTATAGCCTGTCTCTTGTTTTGTTTTTGTTGCAGACCTAAGAAGGAGCCCAAGGATAAAGAAGTTTGCTCGAAGACACTCAAACATCTTCTATTCAAGTTCTCAACCTCGCTCCCGCAACCTGGAAAGGGCTCTCTCTGCGTCCCAGCTCACTCTCAGCGAAAGTAAAATCAGCAGCGTTGATGTAAAAACTGTTCGGTCTCCCATGCGACTTCTTTTTGGGGCGGCTGCTTCTCCCGGTCGTCCTTCTACCTCCGTAGAGTCGACGAGGGCCACCAGGACACGGTTGTCCACAGACTCTAGTGTCTTTGAGGTGAGTTCTTCATTTCATAATGTAGTTTATTCAACACATGACATGTAGCGGTACTTAATACGATTTCTTCCTCATTTTGTAAAAACAAGTGCAGAGTGGATTCTTTCATTTTCATAATTTAATTTTCCTTCATGGGCCGTTAAAACCTCAATTTAATTACAGTATCTATGCGTTCATTCTTCCATCTTCTCATCATTATAATATGCTTAACTATTCCCTTGACTAAGTTATGTGATTTTCCTGGATACTAATACTAAAAAAGAATTACAGTAAGTGTTTGTACTGTACAAGGATACATTTTAAAATATGTATCTGTGTTGAACCTGAGTTGAATTTAAGTACTTTATTTTGTTTATTTTATTTTACAGAGTCCAAACAAAACACCAACAAAGTCACCTGGCAAACGTGGACGAGCCTTTCATGGAAACACAACACCCAGGACTCCCAGAACCCCCAGAACCCCAGGAACCCCTAAAACCCCACCTTCATCCAGGATGCATGTTCTCTCTGTTGCAGAGAGCCCTGTCGCAGGAAGCTCTCGTGAGCTTGGTATGGCTTTGAGAGGCAGTCCTTTCAGATCTCCAGCCAGAAAGACTCTCGTGGTAGCGACACCTACTAAGCTAAGTCCTTTGGGGAACTCGCTGAAGGGTATTCTCAGGACTCCGGTGAAGGCTGTGGTTGAATGCAGCTCTTCATCTGGATCACATTTACTCAACAGCCCAGTGTCCAGGACTCCCAAAAAGAGTGTCACATGGTCTCCATCGCCACGAAAATGTAGAATGGCAGACAACATTGTTAATTTCAAGGTGCCAGAGTCGCCGCACATTGCATCTCGCAGTTCTCCAAGACTGCTGAAGACAACTAACAAGTTCAGCAGTCCTGTCAAAAGCAGCAACAGCAGAACTGACATTTTCAAGACCCCAGAAAAGACATCTCCGACAGGGCGTAACTTTTCTTGTCAAGTAACCCTGTTAAAGCTTTCAGAAAATGTAAATAGTGTTTTTTTGACACCGGAAAAAAATCTGAGGTCTTCGGAAAGACTTGACAGCAGGATGAAAGCACCTTTAAAAGACAATAAAAGTGACAATCTACTAGAAATGCCTCCTTCACAATCCACCCCACCTCTAGACTACCACAACAATACAGCTCAAACCAAGACTCCCAGTCCTACTCACCAAATGATTACTCGCTCTGGACGAACTCCAGGCAAAAGTTCAAACATTGCTTCCCCATGTAAGCTGTTATTTAAACCAGTAGGAGGTAGTACAGTTTCAGAAGGATCAGATAGTTCACTTAAGTCTCCAGCAAAGTCCCCGACAAGAACGAGGTCTGCTCAAGGTGTTAAAACCACCAGACATAACTTAAGATCCCAGTCTAATGAGAACGCTTCCTCCAAACTAAACACAGAATGCAACTTTGCTGAGAACTGCGACCTTGTGGAAAAGCACAAGTGGTCAGACACAATAGAAGAAGTACAGGCTGAACCTTCGCAAAACTCTGAAACCGACTCGAGTTCCAATACAGACTCACAGCAGTTTAACTCCTCACATTTCAACTCCGCCTCCACGGACGACGACAGTATGGACATTGTTGATGCTGCAGTTGTAAAGACGCAGTTTAGTGGAGGGCTCAAGATGAATATCAGCTTTTCACGGAAGCCTTCAAAGTCCAGTGAAGACTTCTTGTCAGACGTAGCTTCTCCTAAACCACGTGCGCCACAACAAGGCACACCCGGGCGAAGCTACGGCTTCCGGCAGACCCCTGACCGCCAACAGAGGGAGGCTGCCGCTCGTTTGGGGTACGCTAACGATTCTCCTCGATTTTCAACCCCTAGAGGCCCCTCCAAACTAAGTCGACAAAAGTGTATGGGTACACCGAACCCTCTGTCTTATCAAGTAGAAATGGAAATGCAAACATCGGGACTGCCCAAACTCAAAATCAAACGCACAGACTCCATGAACGCAGGTGATTTGGTCACTGATGGTCCTCGATCGGGAACTCAGAGCCCTTTAGTTGGTGTGAAACCTTCTCAGCTGGAAAGTCCTTTGGCTTTGTTCTCTAAACATAGAGATCCTGGTTGTGTCTCGCCATCCATCTGTACTCATGTCACCCCAGCCAAGAGCACGCCTGGAAAAGGTGGAAGCGTCCAAACTTACATTTGCCAGTCTTACACGCCTACACACCATCCAGCGGGAACCATGTCTCCTGTGACTGCAGAGATCATCCCCCTGACCCCTTCACCTCAGAGCGTAGGAAAAGTGACCCCAGACAACCTCAACAGCTGGCCTCGGAGGAAAAGAGCCCAGATCGGTGTGGTTGGAGGAAAGGATCGCGGCCTGAAGGGGGAGCCGCTGCTGGAGGAGCTCCTGGAGGAAGCTGAGCTTGGTGTTAGCAGGTTACAAGACACAGAGGACACCGATGAGCCCTCAAGCAACAGAGCTGCAGTTTTAGCTTTGACTTCCAAACAGTCGCCTCCAGTCGGAGCAGATGCATCTCCTCTCTCTCCGCGGGAAGACTTGTACTGGATAGAGAAGCTAGCTCAGCAGGCTGACTGCACTCATCCTCAGACAGCTGAAGAAGAAATGATGTGGACAGCTGGAAATGGAGACGTCAAGTCAAGTAAGCTGATGATTGACAACACAAGTTCACAACACAACTCTGTAACACAACTAGAGTCTTAACAAGCTTTAAAATGAGAGATTTAGGATTACAACGAAGAATTGTTTCATTGTTGACCTAAAACTGTTTTAGATTATAAACAGTGAGTGTATAAAACAAAATAAAGCCAGCAAATATTCACAGCTTCATTGTAAATGTTGACCAATTTAAATTCTGATCAATTATCTTCCTAACAATTGACTGAATGTGGTATCCTTGCACAAAAACAATATTACTGTATTATAAAAATGATCCAATGAACACGGTTTTTAAGAGATTTAATGATAAATACAAACCTTTTTAACCTTTTTAACAGTGTGCTGCAAGTTGCAGTAATTTAATCAGAGCTGTCTTCTACATTTTGACAGTTGCAACTCCTCCCAGCTCTAAAGTGAGGAAACCGGTGACAGCGAGCGGGATTTTGGCCCTTACTCACTCTCCGATGTTGTTCAAGGGCAGAACAGGCTCTGCTGGCAAGAGAACTCCACACTTTAAAGGTAAGAAGTTCAGTGTTTGTGGTGTTTTCATATTTGACAGTTCATTAAAAGCACAGTCTGTCTCCCAAATGTCAATAAACAAATCTTCACATCCACAATATTAAAATGGGACTTGTGGGATATCACTAGACACCCAACTAAAAAGTTATTCAGGTTTATGTATATTCATTATGTGTATATATATCAGTGAAATATCAGTAATATTATAAATGTTGTGGTAAAACAGGTGTATTACTACTTTTTTTCAATTACTGTTAGCTGGGAAACGTACTATATACAAGTCAAACTCTATACACGGTGTTGCCAACTTAGCAACTTTTTTTTTTTAAGCAGCTAGCGACAAATCTAGCAACTTTTGGGTCAGACCTGAACTACTTTCCTGAGAGAGTCTTGCCCATATTTTTCATTGAATGATCACTAATGTAGCCGTGGCTCTCTGGACTGACTGTGTTCAGACTGATCCCCACTGTTTGACCGGTTAATTCCTTCTCCTTTGTTTTTATTCTAAATTTTTTAACTTGACTATTCAATTTTGATTATTTTGTTTTGTCAAAAAAGATAAAGTTAACAATAATGAATTTATTCCAGTGTCTGGATCGTCTCTCTATTCATGATACTTCAGTTTTTCAGTCGATGCAACAGCCTGCATAAAATAGTTTTTAATATTAGAGGTAGATTTAGATATTGAGGATGCTTCAAAAAATACAAAAAATGCTAATGATATAGCTAGTCAGTCAGTTTTATTTCATTTTATGTACTTTTATGTACTCTATGTACTACTATGTATGTACTACTTTCTTTTAAATTTTGTAAATATAATTGCGTTATGATGTCACCAATATACAGATTAACATGTGACATCATCCAACAACTTTTCGAGCCGGCTTTAGCTACTTCCTACTGAAAATAGTTGGCAACGATTTATAAGGTCAAAATTCAGCATTTATATTACCAAAGCAGGAAACTGGCTGGTGAATGCCAGAACCTGACTGGCTCTTTGCCAACCTGCCAAAACAAAACCCAATAAAGGAAAATGAAGTGTATATTCTGAGAATACACTTCACACAAAAGTATTCTGAAAAATTCAGAAGACACTAGATGGACAAAAGTATATGGACACAGTACAGTTTGGAGAGCATCCTTTCCTGCTTCATTATGAGCGTCGCTGCACACAAAACCAGCCCATGAGGAAATGTTTCCCAGTTTGGTTTGGAAGAGTTCGACTGTCCTGCACAGAGCTCTGACCTCACCTCCTTCCAACACCTTTCAGTGTTTCTCCTGGAATTTGTTTCAGGCCTGGTGATACGTACCAAAAAAAAACCCTAAAGGGACGAGGCACATGGGATGGCATATTTGCACAGTCTGCTTCGGTCTGGTGGCGCAGCAGGCGGTCTGCAATTTATATTTGTATATTCAAGACTTAAAACAAGGTGGTCACAAGAAGAGAATGACTTAATAAGCTGCATTTATTGCATTAAAATAAGCTGCCCCTCTCCCTTTTTGGAGAAAATCATTGATATATTTGTTTGTCCGTCACCCACGTTAGAGCTTTATCTCATTTTAGGTGGTGCCGTGCTCACGTTAGCTAACCTGAATCCCATACACACTCACGCTCACTTTGCAGTAAGTTAAAGGGACTCTGATAGCGGTGGTCGCATCTAATCAAGAGTTTCGTAGGCAACCACACAAAGGTTAACTCACATTTTGGAACAGTGTCTCACAGAGGCTTCCAAACGCTATTTTATTATTGATTTCCTGAATGAAAGGATATTTGATGTTATTTTTGGCATTCAAAAAAATATTTTTTGGCCTGGTGGGGGGTTCCAGTGGCCCACCAGGCCTGTACAATTATTGGGGAAACGCTGCCTTTTGTGACGAACTAGAACACTTTTAAAAACTGACATCGCCCTAACTGTAAGTTTACTAACCTACATCTTAATTTCCTAAATGTCATAGATGAAGCTGCATCAGAGAGGAGGATGGAGGTTGATGCGGAGGTGTCTCCCTTCAGTCAGCCGATGAGACGCTCCACCACGGGGAAGACCTACAGCAGGAAGAGACTGCTTTCCTGAATCACACCATCCATCCTTTTGGCAAGCAAAGCAAAAGCAAATCAGCCCATTCTGTGTTTAACTGTGAAGCCTCCAGCCTTTCTTAGACATATTTTGTCAGCTGCGCTTTTGATGGCAGATCTGAAAAGACGTCTTTCAAGTACCGCTTCAAAGGTTTTCGCTCGATGAATGTCCCTTTCAGGCTCCTCCGTCAACACTTTTTGGCCTTGATATTCTCTCTTCTTACCAGTGGCTTTTGTTTTACTTCGGACATTTTAAGACTTATAATTTTAGGTAAGTTTCACACTGAGGTTTTAAACTCTTGAAGAGTTTCAGTTTATTAAAATGTCCTTTAATTGTTCCTATTGATGATTTTATCATTAAAAGTGTGCCATGTTTCCTGCTCGGGTCTTTCTGAAGCTAAAAATTTGGAAAATGGTCATATTATGTAATCAGCCATTTTACAATCAAGTCAGAGACTAAATGTATTGATATAAATACTATTCATGTTTATTTATTAGTTTGTTTGGTTTTTTCCTGTCATAAAATTTGCTTTTAAATAAAAGGGAAGCATTGAAAGAGGGGAGGATTTATTCAGAATGTAAATATGTTAATGTTGCCAAAGTCTTTTGTAAATATCAGTTTTCTCAATTACTTTACTGAAAATGTTTTGGGTTTTTTTGTGTGTTACTCCACTTTGCCACAATTCACAAGTGAACATTTTCTTGTGCGGTATATATATATATATTTTTGTTATTTTCCATTTCATCAAACTGTTGACACTATAAGCAATACAGTCCACACATGTCATCATTTCCCCCCCACCAGGCCACAAACAAAAAAAAACACCAACAAAAAGCAAAAGGAGCATTTTCAATTATACACAATGATTGAAGATTATGTCTTTATCAACAGTCTATTAAACTTGTTTTTTTAAATAACAGAACATCTACTCTGTCTGGCATTTTGTATTTTCCAAATATGTGGTAAAAAGTGACTGAAAATCATATAAAGTTTGTCCACAATTTTTGTTTTCCAGTGAACATTTTAATCAGATTCTCTTTGTCTTTGAGTGTGACTTTTATTATTTCCATTTATCAGCTGCCAGCAAATAAAAGGAAACCTGATACTTTCTCCTTGTATCCAACCACCTGTTCAAAGGTCGGCACTCCAAACGCACACAGCTCCTCATGAGCTGTCAGCAGGTTGGACTTTAATTACTGTTGCACATAGAAAATCACATTTTAATAACTGTCAATAACATTTTATAACCCAGTTTATTATCGTGAACTTGATTGTTTCATCAGAGCTTCTAGTTGTTTGGGAGTTAAGTTGTGCGGATACCATTATTTACTGTTAGTCATGAGATCGGCTTGGCAGTCAGGCACCAGTTGTTTGCTATATAATAAGATAAGGTGACAGAGCTCTGATGGGTGCACTGAGTTGCTCTTGAAGCCAGGAAGTGTTCCTGGTTTGGGGTCATGCAGGGCCGATTCAAGTCATTCTAGGGAATCTAATCACTCGTCACACCCTGATTACTCATCGTTTATATCCGTCCAAGATAAGTGACTTCAATAAACAATTTGCTGATGATTAAGATAATAAGTAGTAAAGGGGATACATACTTCTGTTAATATAAGTTTAATATAAGTTTTTGTACTTAATTTGCATTAATAGGTAGAGTTTTGTTTAACTTTTGTTTATCAAAGTGAAAAAAACAACTATTACATCAGCTGTTTCAGTGTTGTAAAACAATAAAGCAACTTCAAGTGTAAATGAGGTGAATATATTTTATAGGCACAGTAGATTTACAACTGAGTGGGTGTTTTTCTCAGTAACCGTCATTCACTTTTTCTCTTGCAGCCAGTTAAAGTCCAGCAGAGTAGTTCAGTATTTTCCTTTAACCAACAGGTTTGTTTCAGTCTTTGTTTCAATTATACCCCATGTGTTGTAAACTAATTCCATTTCCTGCAGAAATACAAAGTGAACTTTGACCAGAGTACTGTATGACCACTATTTCATCTTTAATCCACAGATTACTGAATTATCCTCCATAAGGAGCTCAGGCCCTGAACATAAAACAGTATGGCCTCTGTCTGATCACTGGTGACTGTCTGCAACAGCAGACTGGACAGATCTGATTACTGACCACTACCGAATTAATACAAATTAAAAGGGTGTGTTTGCTTGAAGCAAATGATAAAAATAAGACACAACAGGCCTCATGAGAGAGCAGTTTAGTATTTTTATCCTAAAACTGAGCAGTGGTGGAAAATAACGAGGCACATTTACTGTACTTGTACTTGAGTATTTCCATGATGATACTTCCACTCCACTACATTTCAGAGAGAAATATTGTACTTTCTACTCCACAATATGTATTTGCAACTAGACAACAGCAAAAGCAGTGTGTAGTCGGGGTCACATTTCAGATGTCTATGAGTTGTTAACAGCTCCACCAATTAGTGATTTTTAATAATTTAATAAAATAAAATAATTTAATTTAATAAGACCCATTCAATAAGGAAGAGATATACAGTATGATGTGAAGTTGCCATTAAAGGCTTAATAAATAAATAGGAACAAATGCCTCCAAAGTGTTTCTCCTGTTGTGAAGAAAGAGGAAATTCAGCTCAAACCACATTATATCTGCTGATGACAGGACAATGGTGTTGATGATGAAGAGTCTGTATACTGGGAGGAAGCCAGACTACTGGCAGCTTGGTGTTTGGCCCAATGTAGAAAAGACTAAAGAAATGCTAATAGACTTCAGGAGGGAAGTCTATTTACTGTGCTCATTCGAGTGCTTCTTGCATGAGGCCCAATGTTTAATATTTATTTTAGTATAAATAATCATAGCAGAAAAATGTGTATGAGATCAGTGAACTGCTACATTTGCAGGGCACTGATCCAGCTGTCTAAACAGATGTGCTGTCAATCTGAACTCAGAGTAGGCCTTTAATAAAAAAAAATAATAATAAAAACTATACCAGAGTGATAAAGCTCAGATTTTGAAAGATTCTCAAATACTTTTTTATTTTCTAAAGATACTGGTCTTGTGAATGGTGAAGGTTGCTCGGAGGTCACAGTTGACCTACTTTGTGTTAACATTTGTGATATCCAACCGAGTCACTAGGACTAAGGGACCTATAGCGGCCCCTAATCGTCCATAAGTAAAGTCAAATGAGTCGTGACGCATCGCAATGAGGAAGTTGCAGCAGCTTTTATGGTTTGAATGACTGGTTAACCTTGTGATGAGTCTCGACGCAGAGAAGGTTTACTTGTCTTTGTTGAGAGGAAAGGATGAGGGACTTCATGGTGAGTTTTCGGGCTGTGGGGTAATACAATACTGTTAGTCGGTGTGATGTGAAGCTTTCCGCTACTGCAGCCTGTCACACTGGTGTCCTTCAGCATTCACTCCACGCACCTCTCCACCACTGTCAAGCTGCCTACAATAAGGAAAGTGACTTCCTGTACCAAGCAGCTTTCACAGTAAAGCCCACTCTGATGATTTTTAGTGTCAGAGAAAATTATTTCAGAGGAATAACATTTAGATATACAGTACTGTGGAAGAGTTTAAAGTAAAGTGAGGATGCTTTCAATAATAATGCCATGAATGGTTTTTATTAATCAATTAACTTCATACAAATTGAAGTAAACAGAAAAAAGCCAAATAAATTAAGAAAAACAAAACAAAACTTGTGCCCACTCTTAACAAAGCAGTGTCTAATCAGTAAATTGTAATAAAAGTGAGAAGCTTTTCAACCTGTCTGGCTTTTGATGTCTTACAAAAAGCAGTGTGTAGTCGGGGTCACATTTCAGATGTCCTTGAGTTGTTAACAGCTCCACCAGATAGTGAATTTCCCCTCTAAACTTCTCACATGGTTTTATTTAAATAAATATTCAAATGAGCCAATATTCCCCTTTGGAGGGGCCTGACTCCTTGGTTGGGAACCACTGGACAAAACTAGCTAACTGTATATAAAGTAGGTCAAACTAGCTCCACCTCCAGCAGCTACAACAGTAACATGCTGCTCTAACACTGATGCTTCAGTATTAATAACCTAGTGATGTCATATATAATAATATATCACTCAGACAGTGAAGTAGGAAACATCTTGTGTCCAGCATGTAAACTTCCGAAAAGAAATATATTTGGATATTTATAGATTCTTGAATTTTTAATGAGGGAGAAGGAGTAGATTTTAAAGATTTTAATGTAGTAATTACACTTTTTTGTGGAAAAACCATATCAGACACACATTATTTGATCCAAACAGAGTATTTTATATATCGTAATAAATGTCTGGAGGGGATCTTTAAAGTAGGATTTTTCATGCAGGACCTTTACTTGTAATGGGGTATTTTTTATATCGCTGTACTGGTACTTTTACTTAAGTTAAGGATCTGAATACTTCTTCCAGCACTGATTTAGATAATGGCAGATTTTATTGTATTGTTTTACATGCACGTACCTTTATTTTTTAGCTATACTCAAACGTCCGGTCTCGTGCTGGGTTTCTCCGGTTGTCTTGACGACGCGCCCCTTAAATACTCCCCCCGGCCGTTTCCATTCCAGCAGAGGCGCCTCATCAGCAGCGCTCCCGTCCACCTGTCCTGTCCCTCCCTCCCTGCTTCACCGTCCTTTAACGCCTCTACAGATTCACAAAAATGGCGAGCAGTTTCTCAAGAATCCTGTCCTCCAAACGGAACATCAGGATCCTGTCGTTGGTCGGAGGCTCGGTAACGGCTGGGTTTCTGCTCCACCGGGAACATGTCAACGCCGGAGCGCCTGTGCGCAGGATGTACCCCGCCAGGTAACCTCACCCCCCCGGCCCGTTCGACCGTTAGCTAAATGGCTAATAGAGACACACCTTACATCAGTATTTTCACCCATTTAAAAAGATTAAAATTTGATATTGTCATGTAATTGCCACGAAGTTGATCAAAATTCACTTCGTCGTGATTAAAAATTGGTGTAACGTTTGGCTTTATGTGCAATTTAATACTAATTTTTTTTTAAAAAGGCAGGGTGCTGATGTAAAGTCACCCAAAAAAAGATGTTTAAAAAAAGGGCGTTCAACCTCTCGAGCAGCCTCATATAACCTTGATGTTAAAAGTAATGTTCAACCTATTAATCATTTTAAAAGCAAAATATCATTATCACAGCATTTTACACAGCAGCAATGTGTATATGAATCTATAGTTGTCATATTTTGAGGGCTTGTGTCTATATTACATTTTTTCTCCGACAGAAAAACGTTATATAGACGTTGAGCCTGAGATTAACCAACCATACGGTTAACAGCCCGTTACACATCCGTTATAACTCAACGTGACTTGTTCATTAATAGTGTAATTGTATAGAGGGAGTAACTGTGAAATATGTGTTTTTATTATTTAAAAAAATAAATCATATAATCATATAGCTAGAATACTGCACTAAACATACATGTTAACTTAATGCACCTTGTATGGAAATGGTTGGGTTTAACCTGGCTCATATGACATGGAGCTATGTTTGATGTGTAATATTCCTCTAAATTAAAACAGAGTAGTGTCTCCTGCACCTGAGCGCAGAGAGACGTGGTTCTGCGCCGCAGAGTGTGACAGGGATGAAGGCATGTATACTGTGTGTATTGATAGATGGGAACGGCTGTGATCAGAAGACTGAGGAGGAGGGAGGCGTACGTGTCCCAGTGCACGCTGCTTGCATTACAAAGCAGTGTATACACACGGATTACTAAAACCTTATCTTCCATCAGATATAAAACCCTGCTCAGTGTGTTACAGCACCGGTCACATCAAAGGAGCAAGTACAGTTACAGTCTTTACACAAAAGTATTCAATAATTATTCATTACTCGTTTTTTTACTGACTGACATTGGGCTCAGCCTTTCCTCTGTTTGCCCACGGTTTGTTTAAGGCTTGTCTTATTTCAGAAGTTGTGCTAAGGTCACCTCGGTTGTGATTTAGTGCCCCATGGCAACCAAACAACGTTGATGGCTTCTTATCAGGTCTTATTGACACAATTAACTGGCAACATCTGAAAGTGAAACATTATGCCCTGAATCCTGCCGGTCAGACACACCCAACTTTGTTATGAATTATTACAGCTACCATAGTGTAAGAGAGAAGCTAAGGTTACAAAGAATGAGATTATTAACTTTATGCTTGTGTTGGTGGAGAGAGAAAAGCCTGCAGCTGGGTTCATATAATCAAATGCAACTAATGTTAGTGTTTTCTCAATTTATCATTTTGTCTTTTGTGAAAAAATCTTGTTATAATTTCACAGTGACATTTACAGATGTCTTATTTTGTCTAATCAACAGTCCAAAATCCAAAGATATTCCGTTTACTAGAGCTGCAAATATTAGTCGATTAATCAACTAGTTGATCAACCGAAAATTGATCACCAACTATTTTGATAGTCGATTACTCGTTTTGAGTAATTTTTTTAGAAAAACTGTCTAAATTCTCTGACTACAGCTTCTCAAATGTGAATATTTTCTGGTTTATTTAGTCTTCTATGATAGTAAACTGAAGGTCTTTGGATTATGGACTGTTGTTCGGTACTAAAGAAGACATTTGAGGACGTCACTTTGGGAAACAGTGATCGACATTTTTTCAAATTTTCGGACATTTTATGGACCAAACAACTAATCGATTAATCAAGACAATAATTGACAGATTATCAATAATGAGAATCATTAGTTGCAGCCCCTCCATCATCATCATCATCATCAGCAAAGCTTCAAATCCTCACATTTGAGAAGCTGCAGCCAGCAAATGTTTGGCATTTTTGCTTAAAAGTGACAATTATTTCATTAATAAAATAGCTGCCAATTTTCTGTTGATCAACCAATTGATTAATCGACTATTTGTTGGGAGTTTTCTATAATAATATTGTCTTGGCTGCATCAGCCTGCATGACAGTTGATGAGTGACCACAGAGTTGATTAGAGCTGCAACGATTAGTTGATTAATCGATTAGTCAATTGACAGAAAATTAATTGCCAGCTATTTTGATAATCAAATAATCGTTTTGAGTCATTTTTCAAGAAAAAAGTGCCCACATTCTCTGGTTCCAGCTCCTTAAATGTGAATATTTTTTGGTTTCTTTAGTCCTCTATGATGATAAACTAAATCAAGACATTTTAGGTTGCATATTGGTCTTTGGGAAATGGTGATCGACATTTTTCACAATTTTTTGACATTTTATTGACCAAAAGAATCGATTGATCAAAAAAATAATCAACAGATTAATTGGTGATAAAATGGATGAGTTGCTTTTGCTCAATAAACACAAACACAAATTTTTAGAGCTGCAACCCCTTGATTAAACGATTAGTCGATAGAAAATTAATCTGCAACCGTTTTGATAATTGAACTATCGTTTCAGTAATTTTTTTATGCTAAAATGCAAAAAAATTATGGTTTCAGCTTCTTAAATTTGAGAATTTCATGCTTTTCTTCGTCATACATGACAGCTTACTGAATGATTTGGTCTGTTGGACATTTTAAGACGTCACCTTTAACTCTGGGACGACAAATCGATTAACGACTCACCCCTAACCTGAGAAATGAATCACTAGATTAATCGATAATAATAATAAAAAAGAATCATTAGATGCAGCCCTGCAGATTTTTGGAGTGCATCCAGTGTGATGATTCTGCTGAGTCAGACATCATGCAGAGCTGGACACTGTGTGGGTGAGCGACCACCTGTTTTCCTGGCTCTGTATTACACCGTATCAGTGGACGGTGTCACTAGCGCTGATAACCGAGCTCGTCCACCAACAACTGATGGAAGAAAAGAGAAGTGGTTAAATCCAAATGCAAATCAGTAAATGCAGAAGAGCAAGTAACCAAGTATGTCTGTCTGATGATTAAGGATGCAGCGATCCGACATTTGCTCTCCTGATACTGGTGCCGATATGTCAACTCAGGGAATCTCCCGACACCTTCGGCGCTCTCTTTTTCCCAAATTTAAAACCTGTATCCCTCACTGCGTGGGACTTATTGGAATAATGTTTATGTAAGGTAACAGTCGGCAGCCACAGTGTCTGAAGGAATGTAACTAGTGGAAAGACTGAACTGAGGCAGTCAAAGCCTACAGAACAAGCAAAATGGAGTCTTGGCAGAGTCCATCTTTGATAAACATCTTTATATCCAATATTCACCCTTAATGCTCCGTTTAGCGCTTCAGGGAACCATCGTAAAATACAACACAGCTGCCAGTTACTGTATTATTCTAAATGTAGATTTATTAGCTTTCTTTATCTCTTGACACACCACAGGAAACAGGGACCCAAAAGCTACTTAGTCCAAGCTGCTACTGGAGCTTCAGTCTTTGTCAAGCCAAACCCAATTTCATTTCATCCTTGTCCTTAAGAGTATTATGTTTGGATTAAAGCCAGTCTTCCACAGAAGTTCCTTTCTGTTTCTTTATCAGCCTTAATAATTCATTTGAAAATAGAGGTGTATTAGTTATTTTTTTTTGTTAATTCAGCAGCATTATTTTACTAAAACACCATACGTTTTAGAGCCTGTCTTCTCCATCAGCATTAAATTAATGGCGTTTTCAACGTCTGGTGAAGTTTTTAACATTGTCAGCCTGTTGGGAGTGAACAACAAGCAGCAGCTGTTCTGTCTGTTAACTCACTGCAGCGCTTTTCAAGGCAAAGCGTTCAATCATCTTCAGCGTACGTGACTTCGAATTCTATTATTCACAGTGCCAATGTGATGGATAGCATCTTTGTGTCCTACACTGCCATCTAAACTAGTAGCCATATTTTGCAGTAGGAAAGGCGACAGGTTTAATCCGTAGTTACCTCTCTAACTTCCTGGTAGAAATGTCCTTGAGTGAGTCACCGTGGACCCGCTGCAAGGGCACAGCTCCACGGTTAACCTGAGCTCACGCTGCTCAAAAGATTTTTATTTTTTTTCCTCTCAAAGATCAATGCAGCTATATGTTATCTTGCATCCGTATTTGTGCAGTGCGGAGTACCCTGACCTGCGCAAACACAACAACTGCATGGCCAGCAACCTGACGCCCGCCATCTACGCCAAGCTGTGTGATAAGTCCACTCCCAACGGATACACGCTGGACCAGGCCATCCAGACGGGCGTGGACAACCCCGGGCACCCATTCATCAAGACTGTCGGCATGGTGGCAGGAGACGAGGAGTCTTACGAGGTCAGACATCATTGCACAAAAAGTAGCAGAAGTCTGTGTACAGAAGTCATGGCTGTCCATGACAAGATAGCATGATGAAACGACGATGATGATGAATAACTGCAAAGTTGAAATTAATATTGGTACAAGAAATTGCAAGTCGAGTTCACAAGTCAACTTCCTCTTACTGTCAAAACAGCCAGGGTGTCATTTCAACACATTTCTCCTTCTAAGACTGAATCATCATAAATTATTGTGAAATTGCAGATTTTTTATCTGACTACAACTGAAAAGAATACAGTCCCTCATCCTCCCTGCCCTGTTTCAGAGGAAGGAGTGTTACATCACCAAAGAGGGCCAGTTTTCAGCTAGGACACCTCTTATGGGATGTCTCAGTATCTATCTATATTTCTAGTTTAATTGCCTGCTTCTTTTAGAGGCCGCTGATATACCTGGGGCTTCTACAGTAGCTGATATATTTCATAATTTGACATGAAAAACTCTGGGTGACCAGTTTATCATACAGTATCTCTAACATGTAATGTAATGTAGGAGTCATCGCTACTCCCTGCTGTTCTCGTGCACATGTTTCTTTTGATTCTCGTCATATGGGTGTGGCTCTACTGCTGAGGACTGCTGACCGTAAAAAAGATATGTGATAATCCAACCAGTAAATCTACGGATTTATAATAACACACTCCCCGTCCGCCCTAAAGAATATTATGCAGAGACTCGAATTTTTCCATTACTTGTAGGTTTTAGGTGTTAAATCATTTCACAGGGGTTATTATTATTTTTTGCTTTCTTGCTGAATTTCAGTAGTTTTCAGGCATGTATATGGAATCTACAAAATATAATTTACTCTTACCAAGGTATATATTATTAGCTATTAATAGCTTCTTAATAAGCCATTAAAGAGCAGTGTAATTAGATTTTAATTTAGTCATAGTGCCAGTACCTTTTTAGCTCACCCTGACCCCTGATGCCTGATGAAAAGAGAATGACTCTGTCAGACATAGAGTCAATACTGTCTGCAGTTTGGGGCTTCTAACAGTAGACTGGTAGAGTCTGGCAGTCGGGACACACCCTCTGCCTGTTGTGGATAATGTCAGATGTCAAATATTTCGTCCAGGTTGCAGCACACAAATCAACGCCTAAAAAGACTTGTTCAATATTTAAAATTCATAAATTCTGTGTCTGTCTCAGGTATTTGCAGACCTGCTTGACCCTATCATCAGAGAGAGGCACAACGGCTACGACCCCCGCGCCATGAAGCACCCCACCGACCTCGACTCCAGCAAGGTACGACTCACACTTTGACAACACAGATCTTCCTCTTGATCAACTCTGCAAATGTATTGCTGTATGCTGAAATATTTCCCCGCCTGCCTTTATTTCAGGTCCATTCGGGCAACTTTGACGAGCGTTACGTGCTGTCGTCCAGGGTGAGGACGGGCCGCAGCATCCGGGGGCTGAGCCTGCCCCCCGCCTGCACCCGGGCGGAGCGCAGAGAGGTAGAGAAGGTGGTGGTTGACGCCCTCGCCGGCCTGAAGGGTGATCTGACCGGGAAGTACTACAGTCTTACCCAGATGACAGACAAGGAGCAGCAACAGCTCATTGATGTGAGTCATACAGGAACGCTGCTGTATTCATATACACATCAAACACAATTCATATACAGACAACCTTATTCTAAATCATTATAGAGCTGCAACGATTAGTTAATTAATTGAGAAGTCAATTAGTTGATTGACAGAAAATTAATCTGCAACAATTTTGATAATGGAATAATAGTTTTAGTCCTTTTATTTAAGCAAAAATGTCAAAGATTTGATGGTTTCAGCTTCTCAAATGTGAGGATTTGAAGCTTTCCTTTGTCATACATGATGACGATGATGATTGATGATGATGACGATGTAAAATTAATATCCTGGACTTTATTAGACAAAACTTTTATTAGACATATGAAGATGTCACCATGAAATTATAATATCATAACAAATTTTTAAAAAAATTTAATGATTTTTTTGACATTTTATAGACAAAATGATTAATCAACAATGAAAACAATCGTTAGTTGCAGCCGTAAATCATTGTATCTTTAATATCTAAGATGGTAATGGTATTTTTATCTAGGATGATCTAGAGCTTGCCTTTTGTTGGCTGGACCGGCCACAGACCAGCTCTTTAACCACAGTCGTCCGTGATTGAGTTCAAATCAAACATCCCAAGATATGAGTGGAATGAATTGTTCTTACAACTACATTTATACCCTTTTTTTTTTTACTCAAACGTTGCTTAACCATGTCATGTGATACGCTGCTTCAGTACACTTTACCAGCAAATATTACTGGGACCACTACAGAAAACTGCAGATGAACATTTAATATCCAGGACTGACTAACTGACTATCCCTGTAACACATCGGCCACAATTTCACACATTGACCACACGCGGTCCAGCCATATACGAGGTTTTGACCAAGTCTTGTTTTTATAGAAACCTGAATCTCTTCACATGAGTTAAATCACATTCAGAGCTTCAGTTGTAGGAAACAAAGCACCAGAACAGCTTATTATTGCATGCCACCATATTATGTTTCATAACAGTCGTCTAATTTGCACATACCAATCTCATGATGAGGTATTTTACCCAAATTAAATTACACACAGCAACAATCTGCTGAGTGATAACAATGTCCAGTGTATGGATTTGATTATGATTTACTTACTGTACATACGAACCATAATTCATATTCTGTGGATGTGGTTACAATTTGAAGAAAAAAAAAGTCTTAGAAGAGGAAAAAATACAGAGCAGACTTCTGACATGAAATCAGATATGGGTGTGGGCCGTGCCTGCAGTGGCATTTTTCTCCAACCCACAATGAAAGATTATTGAGAGATTATTGAATTCCAAAGTCTCACACCCCCATTTTCAATCTTCCTGTGACAATACTGTACAATCTGAGTTTTGACTATTCCAGTTATAGCTACTGTTGACACTTTGAGCGTTTGTTCTCTGTGTTTACAACAGGACCACTTCCTGTTTGACAAGCCGGTGTCACCCCTCCTGACATGTGCAGGTATGGCTCGTGACTGGCCAGATGCCCGTGGTATTTGGTAAGTGGAAAAACCCTGTTGATACATGTTTCTGGCTGGTTGGTCAAACTTTTGAATTCAAGGCAAGACAAGGCACTAAGACACTGTTTGAATACAGTATTACATTTCATTACAAGCTTAAGGCTTTCAGCAACAAGCCACCTGCATGGAAACAAATAAGAAATAAAATACAAGAAGACTGTGATGGATGACAAGTCATCAGGCAGTTTACTCCAGACAGCAGGAACACAGAACCTGAAAGCACCCCGGACTAGATATGGATCAGGTGGATATGGATCATGACCTGAGAGATCTGATTGGAATGAAGCCAGTAAGCAGATCAAAAATATACTGAGCGAGTTTATTCCGTATTACACTGGGAGCCAACACATTTATAGTTATTAAGTACAGGAACAATATGTTACACTTTGCATGTATGCTTAAGAACTGTTGAAGGGATTTAATAGGTGAGAAGTTAGACTGTAAAGTCTTGACAGTTCACTGATGAAGGAGAGGACCGACCAGATATATTCTTGTAAGAAAATGTAGAATAGTTTGGAATATAATGACAATGTGTTTTTATATATTTCAAAGTCAAGTTTCACCTTTTCTCTAAGGTGCTTTTGATGATTGACATGATGGTTGAGTTTTGACAGTGTGACATGGTTAATAATGTGAAACAGGTTATTTTTTGCCCATTTTTATCTGGATTCTTGGGTGGTCGTTACTTGTCGTTTGGAGTTTTTCTGGCATTTTGACGAACAAACATTCAGTTGGTGCCACGACGACTTTTACGAACCATCTCCATCGCTGCTGTAAACTGACAGCACGTCATACAAAAAGCATATATCTGTAATCTTCCCTCAATTGTTTAATTTTGACGCTACATGATTACACCTATTTAATAATTCAGCAAATAACATGTGAAATGTTGTATTGATAAGTTTTTCTGCCCCCTCATCATTAATTTTATGGGTGCTTTATGAACTTCCCCATTCACTTCTACCTTGGCACGGTTGCAGCAGTAATGTAATTTCCCCTTTGCTGAGCTGCTGTGGATGTGTATTAGCAATGCAGACAATGCCCCTTCAGCGTTGAGTTTCAGCATGTACCCAGGAATAACCCCATGCCAGCCAGCCAAAATCAATCACCAGCCCTCCCTCCTCTCTCCTTCTGCCAGCCGTATCAGCCAACCTCTCCTCCCCTTAATAATTCACCTTCATTTGATCCCTCCATCATCTCGTCTTTCAGGTCCACCGGCAGCTTTCTCTGTCTCTCTCTGGTTTTGCCAACCCCATCCTCTTTCCTTTAATTTTTATCACCGCCCATATTTTTTGGCTCTACTTTGTCTACCTCTTGGTAATCACTCCCTCCTCCACCCTTCTATTACTCCTCTCTTGTTTCACTCCTCTCTCACTTTCTTTTTCTTCTTCTGTGGTTAAAGTATCCTGTATTTTCCTTCTTACTCACCTCTCTCTACCCCTCCCCGCTCTTTTCATCTCTGTCAGCTCAGTCCAATATCTTTTTCCAACCCGCTGTCTCCAAAGTCTATCCATTACCTCATTAAATATAACAATTTTAAGGGGGTCAGTAAGGACAAAAAGGCTTCTGTAGTGGCTGACTGTGGCTATATGCACTTCAAACTTCACATCCTCTATAAACATTTTGCCCTGAGTTTGGCACTAGGAGAGGTCATCAAAATCCAATGGATGCATCCTCTGGGGAGCACAAATTAATTCAGCAAATGTCAGATTTTGGAGTACTGTATGTTAGTTACAACTCAAGATTTTGGCCCCAAGTGTAGCGCTTTAGGAAAGATCCAAATCTTTTTGATTCATATTCAACATTCTATGAATATTCACAGCACATTTCCTTTGCAGTATCTTGTCAGACAGTGTTGGACAAGTGGAAATTTTGATGTGATAAAGTAGATAAAAAGGCAGGAGATGAATGTCAATCAAGGGAGGACTGACAGACGGATAAAGGGACAGACCGCCATCACTATCTCTAGAGCCTGTCACTCACATACTGACTCATTTCAAGTATTTTATTTTAAGAATAGAAAGGTGCCTCTTTCCTGTACATTTCCAAAAATTCTAAGAACCGCGAGCTTGTTTTTTCTGTTGCTGACAAACCGATCTCCGTGACTTTGTGTTTTATATTTTATGAGGCACCTAGTTTGTTTAAAGTACGTCATAAATCAATATTATACTACAGGGCCACGTCAGCACAGTGCAGCCTTGTACACTAACTGCTACTGTAGACAAACACAACAGTCAATGACCTGCAGCAGAAACAAGCATTATGCTCAGTGACTGATGGCTAATGGCCTCTTCTCTGCTCACCAATATCATATGGCTCCCTTCATAGAGTAAAGCCATCACCAATCCCCTTATTAACTTAGCCTACACACTTTACCCCTGTATGCTTCCATAAATGCCACTTCAATATTGATTCAGACTGAAAAAAAAACATTGATGTGTATACAGTAAGACTACTGTATGACCATATTTGGAAGTATGACCAAATGATTGTGAAGCTTAAACATTGAAAAAACTTGTACTGTGTAGCTGCCCAGTGCTCCTTGATAGCTTTGATGGGTCAAATGTTTAGGACATATAACCCTAACCCACAAGGATCAATACAGTATAACTCAACATACCTTTCTTTCCCTTGTGCAGGCATAACAACGAGAAGACATTCTTGATCTGGATCAACGAGGAGGATCACACCAGGGTCATCTCCATGGAGAAGGGAGGCAACATGAAGAGAGTCTTTGAGAGGTTCTGCAGAGGCCTCAAGGAGGTAAGGCTGTGTTTGTAGACTCGTGTGCACATACATGGATTGTTTAAGATTTTTCGAGAGGCTGAGGAAACAGAATTAACGAGGAGGTGGGGTGGGATCCAGAAAGAGAAGAGTGAACTTTTATTTGGTTCAGGATGTTTCACTCTGCTCTGTGTGTGTGCACTGTTTATCCAATGCATCTCAGGATGTGACACACAAACCCGGAGCATGAGGAGTTACAACCGACCGGTTTGATGTGCAGCCTGGTGTCGGCTGTGTATGATTTAGTAAAGGTAAATAGTGGATAATAATGGGCTGTTGTAGACTTTGGCCCAGAACTTTTTTAGCCTGCAGCTGTAGCAGACAGGTCTGTCTTGCTGCCTTTAGATAGCTTTATTGATTTAATCATCCTAATGGGATGGCTCAAACAGAGTCTAAAAGCATGTAATGCATGCTTGCAAAAGCAAAAAAAAACTGCTTGCAATGGTCTTTGCCTTGCCAGACAGATGGACAAAAACACACTGTCCAAATATATCCATGCAAATATAAATTATTTATCCAAGCCGTCCAAGTTCCCCATTTGAGGAAGTGCAAAGGACAAGCAGAGCAACATATAATGCTCCACTGTTGCACACTGAGGACGTGACAACTCTGAACAACACACCTTAGTGCCTCTGCTACATTACAGTTAACTTTAAGCCAGTCCACTCACACCAGAGTTCATCCAACAATCCTATAAGCCAACAACTCTTTACTCTTTACTTGTTAGCTCTGGAAAAAAAAAACAACAGCTGGCAACTATTTGCTATGTCTGAGCGGTATGTACACATCCAGCGAAAGTGCCAAGTTTGTACAAATAAAACACACACTCATCGTGATTCCTTCTCTCTTAAGGTGGAGCGTCTGATCCAGGAGAGAGGCTGGGAGTTCATGTGGAACGAGAGGCTCGGTTACATCCTCACCTGCCCCTCCAACCTGGGCACAGGGCTCAGGGCCGGGGTCCACGTCAAACTGCCCCTGCTGAGCAAGGTAACAGAATAGTTGTAATAAAATGAGGATGAGTATTTATAAGTGGTGGGGGGGGGTTATTTGTGTTGCTAAAGAGTGACCACATGTCCTGAAAAGGCATCAAACTAGTTATTTGTCCCAGGAGAGCCGGAAAACAATGCAATTAAAAAATTAATGCAAAATGTATATTTTCTCCAAATGATGATATTTTCTGAATGTTTAATGATCATCAAGAAAAAAATGTTTCTTAAATGTTGGTGGTAAAATTGGTTGTGAATTTAAAAAGCGCACATCGAATAATACAGCCATTGAAGTACGTCTCCCACGCCCTCCCAGGATTCACGTTTCAGTAAGATCCTGGACAACCTGCGCCTGCAGAAGAGAGGTACAGGAGGCGTGGACACCGCCGCCGTGGGCGGTGTGTTCGACATCTCCAACCTGGACCGCCTGGGACAGTCTGAGGTAGGAAAACCTGAGTAGAGAAGCATAGAAATTTAGACTGAATGAAGATAAAAGGGTGTAAGTGACCTGCCAAAATGCTCCCCTGGAGTTGTTTTTTAGCCAATAGTACAAGGACAATGTGTGGAATTATCAGTGAAAAGCAGGGCGTTGTGGGAACATTGCAAACTTGCCCAGCAAATCCTCCCTGAGTAAATAAAGCTTCAATAGATGATTAATTGAATCAGGCTACTTTGGAGGCATTAGTAAGGCATCAGGAACTAAATAAACAAGTGCCAACGTGTATGTTTTATGTCATTAAGTCCTTTTTTTTCTTTTTTTTTTGAGAACAAAACTGTAAGATGGTTGTATTTTCCCAACCAAACAGAAGTAAAGCTGTTTTTTTACAGTTGCACGAGGAGAAGAGAGGGAGAGGAGCGTCCTTGTAATCTGTCCTTGTCGTGTTCTTGGTCATGCTGTCATGCCTGTGTAACACAATGCAGCTGCTCTCTATTGTTGTGAGTGTGTGTGTGTGATCATATATTTTACTCTGATTACATGGAGAGCAGCTCTTCACTCTTTCCTGTCGATACGGAGCAGACCGAGAATAACTCATCTAGTTTTTTTTCACCGTTACGTAACACAGAATGCTCATTGTTTCTGTGCAGCCAAAATAAATCCTGAACTTTGACATTGAGATTGAGTTTAGGTGTTGGAAGAAGGCAAGCGGAACATTGCGGTAGTCTGACTCCTACATCCCTTCTTGTTTTAAGTTTGTTTTTTTGTTTTTTTAAGTGTGTGGGCCGCTCTGTGGTGTTTGGTCGTCCATCATCCAGACTGATGAGCACACTCAGGAGAGAAGCACTCTGAGGGTGGAGTGGAGTAGTTAAGAGATGGAGGGATGTTGGGAGTAGGAGCTGCTGGAGCAAAGTTCACGAGGACAATAATAAATGTTGCTCCTCTTTTGGACAACAACAGCAGATACACTATCCTGTATGTGCAAAACACAAAATGCAACTAAAGGAAGGAGTTTATAAGTCTTTCATGATGGTTTAACTCAGCATTCACCTTAATTTAAATACATTTTGATATCAAAAGCAAAACGTGTCCTATCTTAGGTCATGTGTTTCTAAGATATTGCATAATGTTAACTGATCTGAGCTGGTTATCGATGTGTTTGTGCTTCTGAGTGTTTGTTTTCTAATCTCCTTTTGCATCACACACATTAGCCTGAAACTGAATCCCTGTTGCAGAATCTGAACAGCTTTTATGGATATAAATGTCTTTATATATCAGGATGTGACAGAGACCTGAGATTATATGCTTCTTCTTCTGTGAAAATGTGCAAAAAATCCTGCTTGAGCCTTATATGTAGAAACTGTGCAACTATAGTTCATAAAGCTTACAGTTAACTCACACAGATGTTGTAACAACGGATGTGTTTTGGAGATGTTATTTTTGACTAAAGTTTAAAGAAGCTTTTTAAAACAGCCTCTACTTGATGCTGGCTCACAGCTTTGGCAGAATGCTTGTGTTTATATTTGGCCGTCTCCGCAGCATCCATAGTTCGGTAGCTCAGGGTTTGTAAATGTCAAGGAGGCAGACAGCTCTTTGTCTGCAGTTCCCAACAGTTGCAGTATTTGGACAATGTGCCGCTACCTAAACCCTTCAAGAGGGCTGATTGTATTAAGAATAATATGATGAATGAAATATTCAAGTACTGTTTATGTTCTGCTGATGACTTGCAAGTTAAAATCTGTTCCATCCCTTCCTCAGGTCCAGTTGGTGCAGACAGTGATTGATGGCGTCAACTACCTAATCGAGTGTGAGAAGAGGCTGGAGAAAGGCCAGGACATCAAGGTGCCTGCACCCTTAAAGCAGTTCAAGTAGACACTGATCCCTGACCTCATCACACAACCCCCCCCCCCCCCCCCCCCCCCCCCCCCCCTCCGGGCACACGCACACATGCACAAACATCCCCACTCTGTGCCCATAAATATGACAAATATCTCTGTCATTGCCTCATTTTATTACTACCACTTATCTACTCATCCCTCCCCGTCCCACAATAAGCCTCTCTATAATATAATCTACATATATTATACGCAGCTATCTGGCTAAACCCAGTCAGAGTCCCAGAATACTGCTTTGGGCTTCAGTGTTTTTCAGATGCATTTGAAGGGTTTTTATCTTAAAACGGAAATTTTAAACTCAGCTCCAAAACGACAGCAAACATTATTGAAAGATGCACAAACTGTAGGCTTTTATAGTGGAGCAAAGATGGCCGCCATTTTGCCCTTTGCTGCATGGCCAAACAGTATCTACGGCTCTGCTCCCAAGGCACTATTCAGCCCAAACCCTGCCGCATGTCCTATACTCAGCCTGTCTCTTCCCCTCATTCCGGTGTGTTGATTGGTCATATTATCTGGTGCTTGTATAGTCCATCCATTTGTGCTTTACTCACCATCGTGGATTGTGTGTACATAGTTTCTTTTCATCATTTTGAGTGGATTTGAATGTGAACTAACTGCAGAAGACTGAAGAGACTCCAGAGGATTTGTATGTTTGATGTTTGACACTGGCCGGGCTGGGTTCTGTACTGTAAGCTCCTGAAGCAATATCATTCCAGCTCATCTGAATGTCATACTGTAATGTCTTTTATTAAAGAAATCATCTATTTAACAGTACCTCTTCCTCCTCTCTCTGCCTCTCATTTGTCGACGGAGTGTTTCCACATGAGCTGGACTTAAAGATCTTAAAGGATTAGTCCTTTTAGTGCCAAAGTCCATACTTTTGTCTGGGCCGGCCAGCTCTATAACTACTGTTGTCCGTGAGTGAGTGATGAAGTTACACCATTGGTCGGCCAGCGGCGGAGTATTGGAGTTTCCCTATTGGCGGTTGCTCTTTCAAAATGAATCAGCGCGAGATGATGGAAGTGGAGGACAGCAGCGTGACGCGGAGCGAGAATTCAGTTAAACTCCTGTTTAAACAGACGCGTACCAGCGTCTCTGTGTCTCCTCCTCCACCATCCAGAGTAATCAACTCTCCGGCCGACAGCGCTGTCAGCAGCTGGCAGGAGAGACGCTCTACAGTGTGTTTGCATTTTATAACTGAACTAATACCAGGACGCAAGCTTTTTATTTCTCTGACATTTTCACATCACAAACGACGAACAACAGCATTAAAACACGAGTCTTGCGGGTAAAACGTGCGACTCTCGTAGGCTGTTATATCGGTTTAGTGTGGGGCAGCTGCTCTGTTGTGCTTGATTTGACTGTAACTGCAGTAACTGGGCGGAGATATGCCTACTGGATTTGCATCCAAAATGCTGTCAAAACCTTCATTCACAATTTCCACCGCAGCCTCCATCATCATCAACCAGGAAAGAGGCAGAAAAAAGGTGCATAGAGGTATGAGGGAGAATGCACGGTTAAAACAAATAACCATCACGCTGATAAAACACTCAAAACAGAGTGAAAAATGAGAGACAACTGCAGAGTGAAATGGATGAATGTTCTGTCCTAGTCTTATTATTACTATACTTCCACTGCAGCTCAACAGGGAAACAAAAAAAAGGGAATTTGATGCTAAACAGACTGTAACTGTGGCAGATATCCACACTTGATATGACTCAGACTGCTGAAGCCTCATATAAGCTTCAGATAAACTTGTATTTTAGCAGAAAATACTCTTTTAATAGAGTAATATAGACACCTGACTTTTGTTTTAAGGCAGACTTGGAAAAACTGTGAACCTTTAATTCTTTAGTATTCAAGTGGATTTTGCTCGAGCCTGAAGCACCAAGCTTGAAGTAACCACGGTGACCGAGCTGGAGGAGCATGATTGCAATCAGTGTGTCTGCATAGTGTCATGTGACAATGTTAAGTCAGAGGCATAACGAAAATGTATTATGCCTGAAACACAGTGTTCTTGTTTTCACACTTAGCCTTCAAATCCGGAAAATGACTCAATTTCTTAAACTACAATTTTTTTTAGGATCCCTTTATAAGGCAATCTGTACAGGCACAAGTTAATTTGATCACAAGAACAGCAAAAAATATGCTAAATTAATTTTTTATGCCACATCATCTGCAGTTTTACAAACTTTAAAATGTGTCTGTTTTTTAGTTGAAAGCAAGTGCAAAGATGTCAGTGTTTTCTGTGCAGTCCAGGAAGTGTGTAACAAGTGCTTTGTCCCATTGTGAATGAATGGGCGTTTATTGTCTCCAGTGATGAAATGGACAACAATTTTTCCAGTGTTGTGGTCTGGACGTCGACAGGACAACAAGGCGCTCAGTGTTCTGTGAAGACGCAGCTGAGATGTCAAGTGTTGGCGTTTGCAAGGCATGCTGTTTCTCTCTTCTCGAGGATTTGGAGAAAGGTTCTGACGTCCTGAATACACACACACACACACACACACACGCATCCTCTCCCTCCCTCAGAACATGTCGCAGGCATAATGCTGCAGACCTCTCCTCTTCTCTCCTCCTCCTTGTTCCAGATATGGCTGAGGAGCAAGTTGGTTGCTGTGGCAACTACTTCTCAGAGGCAATTGGGGCTCTGATGGGGGAGGGAAGGGGCTTTGTGGGTAACAGAAAACAAATCCCTACAGTGTAGCAGAGTGCTGCAGAGCTCACAGCCAAATACAAAAAAAATACAGGTCGCTTGGATAAAATAGTGACTAAATGGTGATGAAAATACTTTGGATCACACAGTATTTAGTGTAATGTGCGTATGAGCTATGCTGAGATGTCAGTGAGTCTCCGATCACTGACCTTGAAACAGCGCAGATGTTTTACAAATTTGCTGTGTGGTGCAGTTATTAGTCTGTGTTTCTGGACACCCCTCCCTCCCCGCACACACAAACACACTTTCATCACAGCTCCACTGACACCGACCGTCAGCCCTAGTCTTCTACTCAAGCGGATACTGTAACCTCATTTGATCCCTAAATTATTTCTGTCTAATTCTGCCATCTATAACTCAGCGGTAGGTTTACAGTAAACGGTGGCTGGTCTGGAAGAAAGGCAGCACTGCTTTAAAGGATTAGCACAACTCGCCAGTCAGCCGTGGATCTTTGAGTCTGAGCCACAGAGATGAGGAGAGTTACTGAAAGAAGCAGGTCTGTTTAGGAATCAAGGTTTGTACAGTATGTCTCTTTGAACAAAAGTGCCTGCCAAATGAATACATGTGATGAAGACATGTTTTTACATTAAACAGTGGGGCTTCAGTGGTATTAGAGAGTCGAGAAAGTTCACCATTACATAAATGATCATGTAAACCTTTAACTTAAGAAAAACTGGATGCAGAATGTGATTTTCCTGCTCTGCACTGTTTCTGAGAAGGTTAACAGTGCAGGCAGATAATGCCCAATATAACTTATTATAAGTTCCTTATACTACACGTTTAAATATGACATTGTGATATTCTTGATGTGCACCACCTAGAAGTACATATTTTCCTATGTGAATCATAAATACAGAAGTACATATTTTCCTATGAATCATAAATACAGAAAATACTGTATGACAGCATATTTTCTGAACGCAGATACTCTGAAATAAATGAGGATTTATGTTGGAATACCTTTAAAGTGAAACATACTCAATAAAACGGCTCATTTGAATTAATAAAATACTATGAATACTTGTTGAAACTAACATCTGATTATGGAGAGAGTACAGTGATACTGGAGTGATGCGGGCTGTCAGAGAGCCCCCTCTGCTGGCTCGATAAGACACCTGCAACTTTGTAAAGGAGGAAAATGTTTATCACATACTGACTGTGACTGTCACTGAGCCTCAAGGGAGTTTCTTTGTTATTTATTCTGTTTGTATGTGATGAATAATATGAAGTAAAAACAAGAAAAATAACCTGCGTGAGGTACTTTGGGATAAAAGTCCATCCACCTGAGCAGAATAATTTCAATCTAACTGTTATTTCATTGCTCTCATATGTTTTAAATCATGTCATCCCACTGAGAAATGTTCCCCTGATGGACACAATGTCCAGAGAGCAAGACAAGAGAAGAGAGAGGGAGCGGCGGTAGAGAGAACAAAGCCCATGAATGAGAGAAATAAAATGTTATTTTCTGATTGTTTCACGGTCGTTACATTATAGAGCAGAAATAAATAACCATCAAACACTCAACAGATGTTATACTGTGGAGACAGACGCTCGTACTTATGCAGCAGTAAAGAAACAGAAGAGGACAAATCTGTGTTGTGTTTCCTCATGTGTTAATACTGCGTCTCTAAATGCTGCCATCATTTTTAAATTTCTCATGGGTCTAATTTGCATGATCTACCTGGCTCCTCAGATGCAGCGGAAAAGCAAACAGGACTGCACTACAGGGACTTTAAAGTCCCAAGTTTAGCCCCTGAGATTAGTTCCTCTGGGTCCAAAGTACCTGGAACTTTTGGTGGAAACAAGGCGATTGTTGGTGGATCAAGGAAAATGAACAGAATAAAAAACAAACTCAACGTTTGTTATATCACTGATGGCTCCAGCACACTAAATCTTGGGGGCTTAGTTTTTCCACAGCAGGTAGGTATCACACAGAAACCTGCAGATCCACATGTTTAACCTTTCCTCTGATGTCTGAGCCAAGGTTGTAATTATTTTAAGAGCTCTTGGGATTGTTACATCAGAACTATGAATTATAAGAATTGTTACCATTTTGCCAATACAAGGCTTTGAAGATTGGGGTTGGGGAACTTATAACCACCAGACTGGGGCTGGTGTTACTGATGTTTAATACCAATATGGATATTTGTTGTTTCAGGCTTTAGGAATCACAATAACTTACCTTTGCACTTAAAAATAAGAAGGTTTATGACTTTCTGAAAATTATGGCTTTTGAGAAACTTGGAAGTTATTATCATCCAATTTAATATTTGCATGTAACTTTTTATAATTTGTTTTTCTGGATGTTAGACTTGGAGTGATGTTATTGATGTTGATATAGACATTTATTGAGTTGGTTGGTTGGCGATATGATGTGGTGGTCACCTGGACTCTTTTCACATCCAAGACCACACGTCATCCTTGACGTGGTTGACATGGACTAGATGGTTTTAGTGAAGATGACGATGGAGATTTTGGAATTAAGCTTTGTGTACCTTTTGCTCTGTTTATTTTTGTTTTTATTCATTCCTGTACTTTTCAGGATTCATCATTGTTGACTGATACCTGAGAGTAAAACTGTAATTAAAAAAAAAAACATTGTCTTTATTTCATAAAGGTGTTTTGGAGCAGGGCCTTCATTAAGAAAGCTGAAACTCACATCTCACAGTCACAAAATATCATCACAAAAATAAGGATATGATTTAAAACCTTTGTGAGTGTTTAAAACTTCTAAGAAAATAAAAAAAACAAAACCTTTAATTGTAAAAAATACTATGAAAAACTCTAATGCTTCATTCATTCCCACTAGGGTGTAAAAATCCGAGACTGAAAGCCTCTTTTAGTTTCCTAAGAAAGTTAATGCCCCCCCCTCTGGGACCCAAATTGATCTTATTAATACTAATAAAGGAAAAGTCCATCAAAGATGTTTGGCTTTTCAGAAATGTCTGGCAACCGGGTGTTTTCTACCTCCCATTTTGATGGAGCTCCTGTGTTCAGTGATTCTGTTTTTTGTCTTTAGTCGATGCTCAGTTTCACCAACATATGTTTTAATTTTGTTTTACAGGTGATGATTTATATTTATAGTCTCACCTGTGACTGGAAAGAAAGACAATTTGTTCCTTGGGTACATATAGCTTTACCTTACTCTACTTCAGTGATGGAAAGTAACAAAGTACATTTACTCAAGTACTGTACTTAAATACGATTTTGAGGTATTTGTACTTTACTTGAGTATTTCCATTTGATGCCCCTTTATACTTCCACTCCACTACATTTCAGGGGGAAATATTGTACTTTCTACTCCGTTACATTTATTTAACAGCTTTGGTTGCTTTTCAGGTGAAGATTTGACACAATGGATAATATAACAAGCTTTTAAAATACAACACATTGTTAAAGATAAAATCAGTGGTTTCCAACCTTTTTGGCTTTTGACATCTTACAAAAAGCAGCGTGTTGTCGGGGTCACATTTCAGATGTCTATGAGTTGTTAACAGCTCCACCAAATAGTGATTTTTCCCTCTAAACTTCTCACATGGTTTCATTTCAATAAATGTTCAAATGATCCAATATTTCACCAAAAATCAAAGATCTGAGAAAAAGTCCAAAAACTGAAAGCAGATTTGTGTATCAGAACTTTGTTGTTTCTTCTTTCCTCTCTCATTAATCATCTCACGACCCCTCAGATTTATCTGGTGACCCTTTGGAGGGGCCTGACCCCTAGGTTGGGAACCACTGGACTGAACTAGCTAACTGTATATAAAGTAGTTCAAACTAGCTCCACCTCCAGCAGCTACAACAGTAACATGTTGCTCACACACTGATGCTTAATAATAATCTAATCCCCTTCAAATGTGCTTTCAATGTAAGTGATGGGGGACAAAATCCACAGTGTGTCCATGCAGTCATTTTGTGCGGAAACACATTTAAAAGTGTATCTGAAGCTTATATGAGGCTTCAGCAGTCTGAGTTAGTCATATCAAATGGATATCTGCCACATTTACAGTCTTTTTAGCATCAAATTCCCTCTTTGTATTTGCTGCGGTGGAAATATAGTAACAAAAAGAGGAACTTTGGCACTAAAAAGACTGTAATGTTGAAAGATATCTACTTGATTTGATTAATTTTGACGGCTGAAGCTTCATATTAACTTCAGATAAACTTTTAAATACATTTTTGCACAGAAGGAGGCTTTTGGATTTAGGGCCCTCATCACTGACATAAGCTGTTCCAACTTCTCCCCTCTGGTAGGCGCCACAGAACACTGTACGCCAAAACTATCAGACACAGGAAGAGTTTCTTCCCCTCACTGTCACACTTATGAACAGTTAACTCACTGTCACTGTGCAATAACCCTGCAACACTGTAATACCCACTGTACCTACAAATTATATATATATTTATTTTAGTTTAAAATACAAAATGTGCAATAACATGTATACATTTCATTCATTACTGTATATTTGAGCAGGTTTTATATACTGTACATAACCACCTACTGTACTGTATGTATATAAAGTAACGTATCACTTTTTTAACCATTCAGTATTTATTTAAGCACTGTTTGCACTCATCACATTATTGCACTATTTGTCCAGTTTACAGAAACAGTTTCTCCTGTATATAGACAATGTATGTTGTTGTCCACTTGTTGTTTCTATATGTATGTATTTTTTCAGCCATTTGCTTATACATAATAGTGATATGTTTCTGTTTAATCATCTTTGTATGTGTATCTCTCCGAAGATTGTTGTGTCTAAGTACATGGAAAGCCAAATTCCTTGTACGTGTACTTGGCCAATAAAGCTAATTCCGATTACACTGTAAGTGCATTATGATAATGCATAATGGTCAGTATGAACAGGAAGAATGATTACCGCAATAAATTTAAATGTTCATTTGGCCACTTTACTGTTGTTTTCGGCAAACTTGAAAAACTGTGAACCTATCCTTTAAAAGCAGTGAATTCGAGCAATGAACGTGTGAGAGAGGAGTTTTGATTTTTGTCAAATCCTGATTGGTCCTTAAACGATGAGGTCTAGTGTGCTCGCTTTTCATTGGCTGACTGAAGCGGAGTGACGCGTGTGCCGGTCCAATGGGAGGCTGCCACACTGTGGTTAGGAGAGGTCCCGCTGCCTGCGTCCCTTTCTCTTTCTCTATCGACTCTCTTGCATTTGGCCCTGTCGTCCGAGGAGCGTGGAAGAGGCACACACTCAGAGAGAGAGAGAGAGGGGGCTTCCACGGACACGACCTGCAATTTAAACTCTTTCAGTAGTTGAACAAACAGCGGAGGGAGACTTTTATCCAGCGCGGTGAGCCATGCTGAGGCTGATCTTTCTGGCCGCGCTCGCCGGCTTCTCCCGGGCCAGTGATGTGCTCGACTACACGGATGATGATTTCGAAAGCAAAATTGGAGATCATGAGATCATTCTTGTGGAGTTTTTTGCCCCTTGGTGAGTCTTTTTCTTTATTTAAAAAATAGTATTTGAGTATTTCAGCTGTTAACCTGTCTGCAAAGATGACGCTAGCTTAGCTGCTTGCTTTGTGGCTTAACGATCAGCTAACTTGCGTTGACTAGCAGAACTTTTAACGCTGTGAACGCATTCATAACTATGTATTTGTTGCATAAACTGCAAACTGCGTCTCCATTAAATCCTTAACATTAACTGGATCAATAGGTTTATTGGCTGGTGACCAAACGTTAAGTTAGCATGTTAGCAAGAAGCGGAAGGGTAGAGCTAGCTGCAGCGGTGGATTTCTTACTTTAAGAGCGGCTGCAGTTTGACAGTGAACATTGAATTGTAAAAACTTAAAATAATTAGTCATAATGTGTGTTTTTAAATGCACTGTTGAATCATTTCCAATGGAAACTACCTAAGTACGAATGAGGTTAATATGAGGAAGTTAGGGGCGTGTCCTTTCGCCGTTGTAACGTTCTTATTGGCCAGGCAAGTTTTGGTGTCCACCTCTGATTGGTCGGGATGAACAGTTACGTAGATTCCAATGTGCCAAACTTGAATGTAACAGAAGTGAAGCAGGATGCTACTTATATCTATCAGGAGGTGTCATCCTGTTATAAAATTATTTTATAATGGTGTGTTTTCCTTTCTGCTCCTCCTATAGTTTAACGTTATTTGGAATGACGTGTATCTTTATCAACAGCCATGTTAATGAAAATGTTTTATCTTTTTTTTTTTTTTTTTTGGAAACCTACTGTTTGGAGAACTAGAAGACAATTATCATCTAGACATTACAAATCTTTTAATTTTACTGGCTAAATTTCATATTCATAAAAGCAAATTTACACTTCTTGGTTTTCAAAAACTAGTTCAAACAGTACATTGATTTTCCTTTAATCCAACTCTATTGAAAATTTAATTTATAGTATTTTTATCGAAATATCAAGAAAATGTATGTTGGTTAGCTTAGATGGATAGATAAATAGAGCACTTTATTAATCCCAGAGGGAAATTTAAGTGTTAAGGCAGCCACTTGACATGAGTCAAAATACAAAAACAATGAGGTATATAAAAGAAACAATTACAATTTAAGGGCAAAATTATATACATACTATGATTATAATCAATATTAACTATATTATATTATAATTAAAATATGTATATAAGTTGAGAAAAGTAAATCCTTTCCCCCTTAACAGTTAAACTTATTGTGCAATTAAAAAGCAATGATTTACTTCAGAGGTATCATATTCCGCAGTAGGAAGTCACTAGATCTCTCTGAGGATTTGTGCCGATCTGACACCTGAACACAAAGCTGAAGTGTGACTTGTACTTCTGTCTGACTGATTCATATCCTCTTCTCTGTAGGTGTGGCCATTGTAAACGGCTAGCACCTGAGTACGAGGCAGCAGCCACACGTCTGAAAGGCATCGTCTCTCTGGCCAAGGTATTGCATAATACAGTTTAACTTTGTCCACGTGAGTGTAGTTTTCTGAACTGTGTACTGTTGTACTCTGCACCTCGTCAGACAGTGAATGTTTTACTTTCCCCACAGGTTGACTGCACATCCAACAGCAACACTTGCAGCAAATATGGTGTCAGTGGCTACCCAACCCTGAAGATCTTCAGGGACGGAGAGGAATCTGGTCCCTACGATGGTCCCAGAACTGCAGGTTTGTGGCTCTGATGTGATTTAGTTTGTTACACCTGTAAAAATACTTCTTACATCTTCCTATTTAGATTAACATGTGGTCATCTCCGTGTTTTCTTTCCCTCTCTCTCTCTTATTCTGCTTTCCTCTTGCTCTCTGTAGATGGGATCGTCAGCTTCCTTAAGAAACAAGCTGGCCCCGCTTCTGTGGAGGTCAAGTCTGAGGCAGAGTTGGCAAAGTACATCGGAGATCAAGACGCAAGTGTTGTTGGTGAGTGGTTTTTCAGTCACTGCCTTCTCCTCCAACAGTCAAAGCGGCTGTTAAACCTGGTATCTCAGCTGAAACATTGATAAACGCAGAAAATGAACTTGAAGCCACTTCGGGAGAATATCAGTTGCAGATCAATCCTTGTGATCTAGTTTTTGGCAGGTAAAGTAATTGAAGTTAGGAAACAATGACACTGCGGTTATTGCATCCTCATCTGAATATGATTCATCTTTTCTCAGGATTCTTTGCTGATGACAAGAGCACAGCACAGGCAGAGTTCCTGAAGGCAGCCAGCGCCTTGAGGGACAACTACCGCTTCGCCCACACCAACTCCGAAGCTCTCCTCCAGGCGCACGGCATTGAGGGAGAGTGAGTAGCTCTTTCTACATTTGGCCTAAAAATCACCTCCTTCCTCACATAAGTGCTGAACGAGTTATATCAGTAACATAGCTACAGTTCATTCAGCGGTTCCTTCCAGGTGCTAAAGTGATCTTTCCTTTTTGTTGGTTCACAGGGGAGTCGTCCTGTTCCGCCCACCTAGACTCAACAATAAGTTCGAGGACAGCTCCGTCAAATTCAGCGAGGACAAATTCACCAGCAGTAAAATCAAGAGGTTCATCCAGGACAACATGTAAGCGTTGATTTTCTCCCTCCACGCTCTGTCGCCTCACGTTCCGATACGATTCTCCCCAGTGAGGCAGCAGAGATGATGGCTCATGATATTTGCAAAGCACAAAACATTTAGCAAGAGTTCCTCTTGTTGGTAGAGGTAACATCTTCTGTCCTAGTAAAAGTACATATTTACATGTGTGGCTCAGCGCCAACAGGACCTCGTGTAGGAGGTGATGAGTCCGCTCTGCAAACACGGGAAGCTCTCACTCAATTTTAAAAGTGTGGATATTAATCATACATACGTTTTGGCTGTTACTGGTGGTATTTGGTGCTTGTGGTTAACAAATACTGGGCTTGATAATCTGTTTTCATTATGTTTTGGAGGCTAAGGTGATAACGGTCTCCATTTTTTTGAAACAGAAAGATAACACTTGTGTGGTTTGCAGTCTTTTCAGAGCATCATGAAGAGACAGACTGATACTGTGCAGACTAGCGAGCCTGTTAGCCTTCCTCATTTACACCTGATTGTTTTAGTGGATAAAGTTCTCAGCAGAGCGCGACTTTGTTCATGTGAAGCTCGTTAGCATCTTGTTTCCTGTGTAATTTTTTTCACCCAGGCGCCCCACCAGACTTAGATTCGTCTCATTCTACGTCTAATTTATTATTATAAAATTAATGGCAAACATTATATTCACTTTGCAGTATTTTGTGTATATTTTCCCCAGGAAGTGATGAGTGCAGTTACTTTTACATTTCGTTCATTTAAGAGAGCATTTCATGACTATCTAGTTTGATTTACACCTTCAAGTACTAATAAACGGAAACTGAAAAGATTACACTATTTATACCCGCGTCTAATCATCATGTGGTTTACCAGTGTTCTCACTAACAGTCATGTGACAGAGTTTGCTGGCGGGTTTCCATGTCTCAAGATAACATTATTTACTAGAACATTCCCCAGTTATTTTATGTTTGGCTGCATCATGTTTTACTTTCACTTTCTTCCTCCCGCTTCACCTCTCTGCATGTGTGTTTCAGTTTGTCTACATGGTTCAACCAGTTTGATTGTTGTTGTGATCAGATAAAACATACTGAAGGTTTTCAGTTGTTCTGTGGATCGTTTCACTCTGTAAACCACAGTTTTAGTGGGTTATGTGACTGTACGTTCACAACTGAAAGCCCGTCGGTTTAAATTTCTCTGTAAATTGATCCATTTTTTTTGCTTCCTTTCTTCAACTCAGCTTTGGAATCTGCCCCCACATGACGGACGACAACAAAGACCAGCTGAAGGGAAAAGACCTGCTGGTGGCTTATTACGATGTTGATTATGACAAAAACCCCAAAGGCTCCAACTACTGGAGGAACAGGTAAGAGTCTCTCAACTCGCCCTCGGACTGTTCTTTCCTCAGCACCACTCTCTCTCTCTCTCTCTCTCTCTCTCTCTCAGCTTCAGCTCAACTGTCAGATCGTAGTTGTGGTTTTTCTACACACAGGACTAGCTGTGTCAGGCTCTAAGAAGAATTATTGGAATGAAAGCAACACTTGTTTTTCACTTTTTGCACCGCCGCAAATACTTGAGCGAACTTGTTTCTCTTCTCTTCCTCATAGTCTGTTTTTATGTTACATAAATGCCACATTTTCGCACCTTTTTTATGTTATTTTCAAAAGGATGCAAGACATTTTAAAATAAACCAAACATAACATTTTTACAGGGTGATGAAGGTGGCTAAGAGCTTCCTGGATCAGGGCAAGAAGCTGAACTTCGCTGTGGCCAACAAGAACATGTTCGGCCACGATCTGTCTGAGTTCGGCCTGGACGCAAGCTCCGGAGAACTGCCTGTGGTGGCCATCCGCTCCGCCAAGGGAGACAAATACGTCATGTCTGAGGAGTTCTCGTAAGTGAACACATGTTGCTTTACTCTTACCGTACGGCATACACATGATGAACAGTTTAATTATACGCACACCCTCCCTCTAACTGGCTAGCTGACTTTAAAATGTTGCATAATGTGAGACACAGCTGTGACTTTTTTAATGTCGTGCTGATGCGACAGGAAGTAGATGTTGTCTTAGATGCTATCAGACAGATCTGTAGAAGAGACGAGATGACAGTTAATATAAAAACAGCAACAGAACTCATTACATGTGAAGAGCGAGTGTAAACTTGCTGATTGTTTAATTTCCCCGCTGATGCCTTAAACGTCTTTTGTTCTTGCAACAGTCGTGATGGAAAAGCTCTCGAGCGTTTCCTGCAGAGCTACTTTGACGGCAAGTTGAAGCGTTACCTCAAATCAGAGCCCATCCCAGAGAACAACGACGGACCCGTCAAGGTGAGATGAAACGCTGTGTGGTCGGGTTGTGTGTTGTATGTTTATTCTAATTGTGATCTTTCGACATCCAGAGAAAATGTTTTTGGATGTTGCTGCTGCTTTGTTTCCACTTATGCGTAATGTTGATGTAAAAAGTGATGACACTAGTTTTATGAAATGAAGCGTGTGTGTGTGTGTGTATATATACAAATCCTTCATGACTTTTCAGTTGGATCTTGTACTGCCTTCACTTACCCAGAGTAAAATATACTCAGGAGTTAGACTGTTACATTTGGAGTTGTTAGGACTTGTCACTGGTATAAATCATGCTGAAATGCTGAATTACTTAAGCAAACTTAAGCAAAAACTAGCTCATAGCATTCAGAGTAAACAAGTACTCACAAAAAACAAAGTACAATCACCACAATTAGGTGTAATAATGCAGATTTGAATAGTTGTGAAAATAACACGGGCAGTTAAAGCGATGTATCTAGAAACTGGATTTTTTTTGGCGATATTAGCTAAAATATCACGGATAAATTGAAGCATTTAGTTCAGAAAAAGCTGCTCATTAATCCACAGTGACTTGAGTTGTAACGTCCGTCTCTGTCGTCAGGTTGTGGTCGCTGAGAACTTCGACTCCATCGTCAACGACGACAGCAAAGACGCGCTGATCGAGTTCTACGCTCCGTGGTGCGGACACTGCAAGAACCTGGAGCCCAAATACAACGAGCTGGGAGAGAAGGTGACATATTTCGATATTTACCACTTACTAAAAGAGACGAGGTTAAACAACATTAAAGTGACAAATAGTTTGAGGTTGAGTAGTGGAATATAAATGGAATAGTTCTATAACTAGTTAATTCTAGCGTAAAGTCATTAGTTCGATTGACTGTTGTGTAGCTTGTATGCATTTCCTCGTGCAGGTGGAAGTATACATTTTGTAAACAAGTTGACAAACGGTTAACACTTTCTTCTTCTTTGCTCCTAAAGCTGGCCAGCGATCCCAACATTGTCATTGCCAAGATGGATGCCACAGCCAACGATGTGCCATCTCCCTATGAAGTCAGCGGGTGAGTCATGAATAAATGTAATAACTTAGGTTCCTCCGTGCCTCGAGAAGCCTTTAAAGGTTATGTTTTGAGAAATTGAATACTTCAAAAGATAAATATTTTTTATTAAAATATAGCACCAAAATTTGACAGTGTGCCTGGGTGGAGATTTGCTTTGATACAGAACAGATTTTAAACATTTTCCACTGGATTTATTCACTTTACTGCAGCAGCACATCTGGTCTTCAATAAGCCAAAAAACAGCTCATGTCGCTTCACTTCTCATTTCTCTGCACTGGTTCCCTGCTGCTGCTCACATGAAGTCCAAGTCACTAACATTCACCACTAGCACACAGCACCCACCTACCTGAACTCACTCATTCAGGTTGTACACCTTCTCAGTTCCCTACGATCTGTAAATGAACAACTAGTCCTGCTGTCACTGTGAGGCAGGAAATCTCAGCCCAAACTCTTCTCCTGTCTGGTCCCTCAGTGGTGGAACGAGCTGCCGAACTTGATATCTCTGATTTCAAATATCGCTTGAAGACCAACCTCTTCTGAGAGTACTTACTCGCCTAATATGCTCTTTCTCCATCTCTCCATCCTTCCCAGACTCTCTCACTCTCATTTACAAAAAGGTTTTGTCCTTGGCGTTTAAATTTTACTTCAAGCACCTGCAAGGCTTTGGACACTTAACTAAATATCGAGGCTTTTACTCTGAATGACTTCTCCTGTCGGTTGGATTGTTCCTCGTTTGTATGTTACTTTGGACAAAAGCATTTTCCAAATAAATAAATGTAAATGGATCACAAGATATTTAAATAAAAGTGGACCTTTATGCTCTTCATTAATGACAGACAGTTGTTACCTAATAAACTTGTCATGTCAGGTCTTGAGATTTATGCCATAAGTGGGTCTGGAAATTTGTGATGTAAAATCATGTTTTCTGTTTTTTTGTGCATCTTAGACACTGATTATGTTTTTTTTTTTAAAGGAGTGGCTTGTGTCTGATCTTATGATATACTAATTATGTTAATTTTCTTTTTCCAGTTTCCCCACAATCTTCTTTGCCCCAGCCGGACGTAAGATGAGCCCAAAGAAATACGAGGTGAGTGTCAGCTCGAGCGATCGGTAAAACAAAGTGAATTTATGTGTTTTGTACCCTCCGGGCTCATCGTCCCGTCTCACTCTCTCTCGTTTCCAGGGAGGTCGCGAGGTGAGCGACTTCATCTCCTACCTGAAGAGGGAGGCTTCCAACCCCTTGGTGGTGCAGGAAGAGTCCAAGAAGAAGAAGAAGAAGAAGGACGGCAAAATAGAGCTATAAAAGCTCCAGACTGGAACTCAACTTCCCCCCCACCTGCAACAGGAGGAGGATTAGGGGGAAATCCATGCAGAGAAAGAACTAAATTATATTCCACTCTCTTAGTGAACTACCGAATGCTCTGAAGCCAAGTCGAAAAAGACGCGGCCCTCCCTTTAGGTCCTCCGCTGCTCTGGGAATACTGTGGATGGAGGAGAAGTGGTGGCCAGGGCCTGCCCGATGTTTAAAAACAAAAACAAATTTTTAGGGAAGAGGGGGGACGGCTTTTGAAAATTGAGATTTTTATTTCCCCTGGTCTGTCTACTACACCTCAGGCTGATGCACTTTGGTTTGACACCAGTCTCCAGTCATCTGTCGCTTTTGGTTTTGTTGTTGTCGTCGCGTCACACGGGGTTATGGTTATGGTGAATTCCTCTATTTTTTTTTTTTCTTTTTTTTTTTTTCTTTTTGTTGTTGTTTTTGTAACACGTCTTTGTTTTTGTACATTTGGAAGGATTGTGAAATAAAAAGGCCCACAAAACCAAAACTGTATGATCTCATTCATCAAAGTAAATTCTTTATCACACTGCCAACGTCAAACTGTTGCAGATTTTGTTTTTTCTTTTCTTTCTAGCCTCAGTTTAAAACTTTTGTTTAAAACATGTTTCAAATTCACTGTTACATTTTCTTCTCAATGAGAAAACTTATTTACATGACATTTCAACACTGAGTTTAGTGATTGATAGACGTGTATAGGACTGCAACTAAATATATTTTCTTTATCGATTAGTCTATCTTTTTTTTGACTCACTCATAATTATTTTAGTCTATAAAATGTTAGAAAATAGTGAACAACACCTACATTCACAGAGCCTCCAGATTTATTGTCTTGTCCAACTGACAGACCAAAAAGATTAAAAATAATCATGTAAAACAAGGATTGAGCAGAAGATGTAACCATTTGGAACTGGTTGCAGGTAATCCAAAATTGGTGACAACTAATTTTGTGTCAATTGACTATAATCAATTTAATTGTCTAACACGCATCATATAAATTGGGTCATGTGGATGTATGACACTTACTGTCACTATTAAATTCAGTAAAGCCTTTTTCAACGGTGTAAAATACTGATTAATCATAAATTAAAAAACATACAAACAAACACACAAGTCATTTGTCTGACTTTGAATACATTTATTCTAATTTTAGAAGAAACATATTTTAATTGGCACTGAATGAAACTCAATTAGTAAAGAGGTGCATTTCTTTTATTTTAGCCTATTATGCAGCCGCGTATAATAAGAAAATATTGTTACTGTGAACTTAGAGGAGCACAACGGAAATAAGCTTTTAGCTTTATTGTGTTTTCATCCTCGATAATTGAATTGTATGTCAGGACTGAGAGACTGCAGCCTTATCTATCTATCTATCTATCTATCTATCTATCTATCTATCTATCTACCTGTCTGTCTGTCTGTCTGTCTGTCTATCTATCTATTATTCTGTATAAAAATATATCTATTTTTCTGTTGTGTCACATAATTCCTGCAGGCAGTTGTGCTCCACACCAGTAGGGGGCGACTCCGCTGGTATTTGTTCACTTCCTGTCAAATAACAGACGAAGATTAGAATCAGCCAATCAGATGAAGAGAAGAAAATACGTGTCCGGGCAAGTCCTTAGTGTCCACGTGCTGTTTCAGTTAAGCAGGTAACGTAAAAACTAATCAATATTTTATATGTTCTGTAGTTTTCTTCTGGTTTTTGTCAGTATTCATAAACAAGTTAACCTCCTAGCGTTTACCTGACGTGATATTTTATTTGAGGGATGATGTTTAGAGTCTGTAACGTGGTTTTCTTCCGTTAGCATCATTTTCTAGATCGATACAACAAAACTTCATTTAAATGTCGCGCATTTACAACTGATGGTGGTTATTGACAGAGTTAAACGCAACATACAACGTGGTCACCCGCCTTTTCTGAATCCTTATTTACTATTATTAAATACGGCATATATTTACAGCCCGTTAAACACGTGTTTTGTAATAATCTTAAGCTTTTATAACGATATCTGGTGCTGTTGCTAATGTTCATCACGGCCTTTTCAACAAAAGGCAGGTATGTAGTTTAATCAGCTGTTGACAAGCTTTTGATTTGTCGTACAGACAGTTAAATGTATGTTAGATTTACCACTAGAGTCTGTCTAGTCTAATGATAAATGAAAAAAACATTAGCAAGGCTTTACGAGAAGTTAAACATATCTGGCGACTATTAAAAAAAACATTAAACTGACAGTATTTTGAATGGAGTTTGGTGGCTTTTCTGTTCCTTTGTCTTAACACGAAAAAAACTCGGAATAATGCCCATTTGATGTTTCCCAGAATTTCATAATTGACTTTTAAATATATATATGAGTTGTATAAGTTGACTGTTATATTCATGAGGTCAAGAAGAGGCTGAACACAGTTACTTAAGAGTTGGTGTGTTGTAATGTGTTGCTGTCAATCATCTGATCCCCTGAAACTCAGTGGTGTTTCTGCAGGACCTCTACAGTCTAATCATATGGGCTGTTACATACAGGGAATATAATATAGTATTTCTTCTAGATATTGTCTTAGATTTTGGATCGTAATATCCTGATATAGCATAAATGTTGTCTTTTCCTGGTTTTAAAGGCTGCAATACAGTAAAGTGATGTAATTTTCTTAACTTACCAGACTGTTCTATTAATTGTCTTTACTCGCTTAGTCCTTATATTCGTATTACTGATGATCATTTATCAAAAATCTCATTGCGTAAATATTTTGTGAAAGCACCGATAGTCATCCCTACAATATTGTCACAATATAAATTCTTGAATTTCTACTTTTAGTGCTAAAATATAGTTAAATGACTTTGCACCATGATCACTTAAGATTTAATTCACAGAGCAGTTGGTCTGTATGTTGCAGATGTGTTGGACTCTGCATAAGAAATAACAGAACAAAACAACAAAAACAGTTAAAACTCTGTGAACAAAAGCAGGTTGTTCAAAGTTTTTGAAATCTGTAGAAATGCAGCTCAGTGTCTCTTAGATTCTACGCACCTATTCATATTTTCATAATATTCATGGATTTGTCTTGATGAAATAGATCGATTGATTTCTGGATTGGAATTACTTTGTAGTAAGTGTTACCTGCTGCGTCTGTTTGACCAGTAGAAAACTAATTCCTCGTGGCTAAACATAATAAAACTACTAATGAAGGCAGGTTCATGTTGTCCTCTTAAAACAATAATCATGGTAATGGAAATTATTGGCAGGATTGAGACTGATTCACCGCTGTGTGTATATAGTAAAATGTTACACCAGCATATCTGCACACACCTACAGTGAGATAAGAACTGCAGTTATGCAACAGCCTGAGTGACTAAAGGTACAATGCTGCCTTTTTTCAGAATGAATGTATAAGATTTTTAAAAAATTAAAATTAAATCTTGAGAAGTAGGGATCATCTACTGAATTCCTTTCCTAATATTAATCATGGAGGTGCTCATGTGTTGTTTTATTTCCTCAGAAATGACTGCAAGGCAACTTTCATTGGTGTCTAATGGCAGAGGCGTCAAAAAGGACTAAAGCTTCTTCGTGGGGGCTTCTCAGCAACTACCGATATTTGTGCAAAAAACCCATGATGATCCGCGCCATGGAGAGTGCAAGAGCCAAGAAGAAACGCCAGCAGAAGATAATGATCGCTGACATGAAGAGGAAAAGAACTGACAGCAACAATGAACCGCTGGATACAAATAAACTGATCAAAAAAATGAAATCAAGCGATACAGAGCAGGAAAGTCAAAACACTCTGAACTCTGAAAACAAGAGCACCGATGTATCTAAAGCTGGACTTTCTGTGTCTAAATCTGACCGGCAGAGCTTGGTCACAGCCCTCAGAGACAGCTGGGAGGTGGACAGCGGTTTCTGCTCCGAGGCCAGTCCTCCGGCCAGCGGGAGAAGTTCACCGTGCCTCAGCTCATGTCCGACCACAGTGGTGGCGTTGGACTGTGAGATGGTGGGGACGGGCCCCGGCGGGCGCCGCAGTGAACTGGCCCGCTGCAGCATCCTGGATTACCACGGCAACGTCCTGTATGATAAATACATTCGGCCTTGTCAGCTCGTCACTGACTTCAGGACTCGCTGGAGCGGCATCCGGAGGCATCACCTGCACAACGCCACGCCCTTCGCTCAGGCCAGAGAGGAGGTGAGGCTTCTTCACTTCACCTTTTTAAAACATTTTCTTTGCACCATTTACAAATAATCAAGACCAATTTTTATTGTTTGTTCTTATCTGCATCGCATTGTTTCTCTCATGTAGATCCTCAGCATACTTGAGGGCAAAGTGGTCGTGGGACACTCGATCTACAATGACTTTGAGGCGTTGGACATGCTCCATCCAAGTCACATGGTCAGAGACACCTGTACGACGCGTTTCCTCAGCCGGTTGGCCGGCTTTCCCCGTGAACGCTGCCCCTCCCTGAAGATCCTCGCCAATAAGCTGCTGAACAGGAGGATACAGGTAAGATCTGCTGAGTGTCGGGAGCATCTTCAGCCTTATATACACACTAAATACGGGGTTTTATATACACTAGAAATTTTAAAAATGCTTGTTTTTTTGTAGACAACTATCCATTTAAATTTGTACATCCCAAAATTTGCTGGTCACATTTCGATGGTATATTTATCTTCTTACCAGTAATGGATTAAAGCAGAATATGTACAGAGATCTGTAACACAAACACATGTGAGGATTTAGTGTCTCAGAATCAAACAGCAGGGTGTCTTTAACCATTTAAAATATTTTCCTGCAACAAAAAAGCCTCATTAGATCAAACAAAGCTTTTGTAACTAGTGACAAGTCATAAACTATAAGCCCTGATGTCTGCTTTTGTTGAAAGCAGCATTAAGTGTTTAAAGCGCCTGTGAGGGTTTGAGAACACAAATTGCTAATATTGCTAATAGGCTAAGTGATACAAAGCCACGGCCAGTTTTATCGATTGATATCAAACAATAACAGATCTATCCGCACGTATGTTGGCTGAAAAGTACCATGAAATTGCATTACATCATTTTAAAGATATGTGTGATGTAATTTAGAAATAGGTTCACCATTGTGTTTGTCCACCAGAGAGCAGTGATTAACAGTTTTTAACTGTCCTGCTCAGTACATGTTAGTCACAGTTATTAAATAACTAAATATCAAAAAAAATCTTTTTCATTAAATAAATACCAGCTGATATATTGTTTGTTTTAACACTTATATTAAAAGTTGGAGTGCTGTGTGCTTTAATAATTTATCATCCTTCTTCACATATTGGGCTGAGCATGCTGATTTTATTATTAATTTTTACCCTCATATCCAATATTGATATCAGCCTCAAAAATCCAGTATTGGTCGGGTTGTAGTGGGTAAAAAATTGAAGACAATTGTAGGACTTGATTACTAAAAATTCATAACTGTAACAGTATCTGAGTTTTTTTTTTTTTCTCCTTTTGATAACATGTCCACTGCAGTGTCATCAGTGTTTGTAGCCCGTGTTCAGTATCTGAAAGCAGTTTGAGTCGTGGTTGAACACGCTAACCCCGTCTGTGTCTCTCTCTCTGCCCAGGTCGGGAGGAGAGGTCACTGCTCGGTGGAGGACGCTCGGGCCGCCCTCGACCTCTACAAGCTGGTGGAGGGCGAGTGGGAGCAGGAGCTGCAGAACAAGCTGAGAGACGACGACGCGCCGCGCGAGCCCAGCTTCGCCGCCTCCAACCACTACATGCAGGACGAGTACTGGCCGCACGACCTCATAGCCGACGGCCAATGAGAGGAGGGGATTAATGACATAATGTGAAATACCTCAACATGATGGAAAATAAGGTCTCTACTATTACATGGTGATGTCATCAGTCATCAGAGAGGTTTTGATAACAAATAATGTGAGTAAAACACATTTTGACAGTAAATCAAGACGGAATATAAAGTGTTGTAAGAAATAAATGCTAAATATGTATTTTTTTTTGCGAGCGTGTGATAAGATGTACTGTATCACTTTAAGGGAAAATAACTTGAATTGCTTGAATTAAAACACTTATTAATTTATTGAGTTTTAAACATGTTAAACATGGTTGGAGTTCTAGCAGCATATTTTATGCTGTGATATCAGATATTTGACCGCAGAGTTGTCGGTCATCAGTTTAGTTGTTACAGACTTGATTATATTAAAGCATGAAAAGCATTGGTGCTCTTAAGTTGGAGGGGTTATTAATTTATAATGCGCAGCGTTTGGAGTTCTCTTAAAAGTATCTGCTCTTATTTTGAAAAGTGAAATTTAACTGATACCAGGTTAGGACGTGAGACTGATCTCATGACAGACAGATGCAGCTATTTTGGGAAAGACAACTTTATTTTTTAGTTAAGTTTTTTTTTTTTTAAATTTCTACGTTCACACACACACACACACACACAAAATAAAAATGCTCAATTGACTGCAATGAGTACACTTAAAATAGCTCAAGTTGCAGTTTTGACGCTTTCAAAATGTTTCCAGTGTCAACATGGAAAAAGGGTTTTAAAAATATAAACATGGGACAGTTACGTCCATGTGGCCTTACGTGTTTTATATTGCAACAATAAACTATGTCGGTGTATTCAGTAAATGTATCAGTGGTATTTTATGACTTCTCAGTGTAAGCTGCTCTTAAATGTCCTAATAAAATGGCATCATGTTAAAACCACTATAATAAAATGCAATACAATAAAACCACTGGCAGTGTGATTTTTTTTTTTTTTATGAATGAATGTGACAATAATATGAAAACTGAGACTTTCACAGTGTTTTCTCTTTATTTTTGTATGTCTTTTATGTCACTTGTGCTCTGTTTTAACTTCAGTTCACTACTGTGAGCAACTCAAGGTAAAGAAAGTGAATTTTAGCTGCTGAGATAAAACAATAACTGAGGTTTTTGGACACAAACGTACTAAAAAAGGCCCTTAAAACCTATTTTTTTACTGGCTTCTTAACATTAGCGATGGGATTCTTTATGAACACAATATCCTTACAAAGTTTGAAAAGGTTTGGTTATTTTGCATGAGAGAGTTTCTGTATTTTCTGTTTTATCTGATCTTTTGAAGTTGGTGAGACTCTTTTCGCAAAAGGTGATGTCACGCATCACATTGCACCAATCAGGATTAAGCAATATTTGAATCAAAATGATGATGACTGGTGTATGGAGGATATCTTTGGTCATAATTAAAATTAAAAGTCCAAATAGAAAATTAAAAGAGATACGATTTAAAAAGATTATTTTACTACACTACTAGGAATGATTAGGCCATAATTAAACTTCTCAAGAAAAAGGAAATTGAAAATGTAAAATGATAATAAAATAATTGAAATTTAAAATGCAAAAGCTTAAATGGTAAAGATGAAATTGAAAATGGCAATGGGAATAAGATAAGAGAAATATCAAATACGAAACTCAAAACGGGAAATGAAAAAGCTTAGATGGAAATATTTCATACTGGTGGGGTTGTTTGCTTTATGCTGCCAGCATCGTTAATGAAATCTGATCAAACCGCACTCACAGTCCTGATGAAATAGATCAGCTGGGCTTTTGAGTGTTAAATAACTAAATATGTCTTTCTGAACTTTGAATGTTGCATGTTTAGTAAAAGGTATTTAAAACGATAGAAATACTTCAGGAACTTTCAAGGGCTTTGTGGAGTTTCTGTTCTGATTCAATGTTACTCACCAAAAGGCATCGTATACAGTATATCCTTGAAATAAAATAAACATCCATCTCCTTCCTTAAAAACATTTATAAAAGTTGACATTTCTTAAACATTGACACCTGTAGATCAGTGGAATAGTGTGAAAGCTTTGGCAAGAATGTTTACTGAGAAACTCCACCGGATACTTTTAATATTTCAGATGACAAACACCAAAAAATATGTTTGTTTGATCACAATTTATGGAGGCTAGAGTGTGACACTAGAATAATTTCAATGTTGAATTATAATGAATACGTTGATCAGTTTTTTAAGATAGGTAAGGTATACATTCATTACTTACATTTGCATTTCGCCTAAACGATGCACAAAGAAACCTAAGGTCCAGTTTTTATCAGGGAACTCAAATTATATCATGTTTTTCTTTTTTTAACTAGGAAGCTGTTGATGTAATGTAGTAAAATAATACTATTTTATCATATGTTCATTTTTGTATATCTGATCACATTAAGGGTCATGCTAGTTGCAGTCGAATAACTCCCAACTATGGCGTCACTACTTGATCCACTGCTAGATCAGCAGCAGCATTAATGGATGAAGTAAAGGCTCTGTTAGTGTTGGGAAACATTTCTGGATCATCGGTCACAAACACTGGATCAGGATTTGAAATCATCTAATGGCACCGTGTCCAAAAAGGTTACAAAATCCACTGCAGTGAAGGTGGGCTGACCCAATATTCTCAGTTTAACGTGACGCTACAGCGAGAGGACATTTAGCACCATTAAAACTTCTTAATGGTGATTCCCAGCATTCCCGACAAAATCCCGGTGACTGAAACACATGCTGCCCATTGTTAGGCTATGTGAGGTTTGTGTAGGACTTCCTTTCACTACGGGGAGCTGCAGGTGGAGCTGTACATTCTGCTGCGCTCCGAGGCTCTTTAATGTCTTTGTCCTTGTGCTTCAGCCTCTTTCTTTCTCGCTCTGTAAAGCCTGAACTTGGCCCTACAGCTCAGGCTATAGAGAGAACAGAGAGTAGCATTGTTTGGCCAATCCATCTAATTTTGCTCCCCCCAAATCGCTTTATTGCGCAGATCAGGCCTGATTTAGCAGATTACTGGTCGGGCTGCCTGCGGCTTCATCGTTGCATCAGGAGGAAAACGTGTGTTGATGACGTTAGCGCTACCCGGGTCAGAGAGAGGAAAATGGCTAACTTCCAAACAACCGGCTGATTGGATGAGTCAATAAACTGATGAATGTGCAGAAACGTCACTAGTGAGACATGCAAAGAGGACGGCTGGATCACCAGACCCCCTGCAGCCCCAAAAATCCAGATTTACTCCATATGATCTGGGTCTACGAAGTCTGATTAATCACACATTTGCAGCACTTATGTACAATATGAACTATGATAGATCCTCCAACTTGTCCTCCTCTTGGTCTTGAAAAAGGACTAAGTCAAAAACTTTAATTGTTTTAGTTTATATTGAGCTGATTTGTTATAAAGTTGTACTTTTATCAAACTCCACACAGAAAAAAAGAGGGCAAAGTGGTATTAGTCCATCACAGGAGTGTTGTAAGGCTGCAACCAACAATTATTTTCATTATCAATAGGTCTGACAATTATTTTCTTTGATAATCGATTGATTGTTCAGTTTATGAAATGTCAGAAAATAGTGAAAGATTCAGATCATTATTCCCTGAAGCCCAAGTTAACATATTCAGATGACTTGTTTGGTCTGATCAACAGTCAGAAACCCAAAGATGTTGAGTTCACTATCATGGAAAACTAGAAAAAAACTAACAAATATTCACATTTGAGAAGCTACCAGTACACTTTTGGTGTATTCCTTAAAAAATAATCAATTATCAAATATCTGTTGTCAGTCGACTAATCAACTAATCATTTCAGCTCCATAGTACCACCGTGTATACTGGGGGGTCCGTAGGGGCCAAACAACAAACTTTTGCCCCGGGGACACACAGGAGGCTAATCCAGCCATGACTGTCATTGGGTGAAAACTTTTTATTATTTCAACAACTATTGATATTATAACAGTGTTTATATTAACCTGATGATCTCAGTGAATTATGTTTTTGAACTAAGAATTTCTCATGTTCACAGTGAAAGAATTGTACTTTTTCTATTTCTAAAAACTTTTGTTTAAAAATGTTTTGTATTAAAGGACCAGTGTGCAGGATTTAGTGGCATCTAGCAGTGAGGTTGCAGATCACAACCAACCGAATACCCCTCCCCTCACCTTCCATGTGTGTAGGAGAACTTACAGTGGCCACGAAACTCATGAAAAACCCAAAAAGTCTCTCTCTAGAACCAGCGTTTGGTTTGTCCGTTCTGGGCTACTGTATAAACATGGCAGCGCAATATGGCAGACTCCATGGAAGAGGATCTGCTCCTTATGTACATATAAAGGTCTCATTCTAAGGTAACGAAAACACAACGATTCTTATTTTCAAGTGATTATACACTAATTAAAACATACTTATAAATATTATATTCCATTTCTGCCAATTCTATCCTGCTAAATGCCACTAAATTCTACATACTGCACCTTTAAAAAAGTGTTTGGTTGAAATATACAAAAGTACAAACAAATACTTTCTAAAAATTTTGCAAATAAAGTGTAGTATCATTTCAAAGAAACTGGAAGACTTTAAGTTCTAAAATTTGGTTGATTCCAGTCAGGGATGCTTGTTATAGATGCTTTTATCTCATCACGCTTGGACTACTGTAACTCTCTTTTTACCTGTCTTAATAAATCTTCCATACACCGCCTACAAACTGTCCAAAATGCTGCTGCTAGGCTTTTAACAAAATATTTTAATCTCTCTGCATTGGCTTCCAGTAAATTTTTAGAATTCATTTTAAAATGTTGGTGCTCACTTATAGAGCCCTACATGGCTCCACAGTACATTACAGACCTTCTGCACCCCTTCACCACTAGTCGAGCTCTTAGATCCTCCACCCAGGGCTTTCTAAGTGTACCTCGTACATATTTCAAGACCCGGAGGGATCGTGCTTTTCAGTCAACAGCCCCAATGCTTTGGCATAGTTTTCCAACAAGCTTAAGATCCTTGGATAATGTAGACTCTTTTAAAAAGCAGCTAAAAGCACATTTGTTCAGACAGGCATTTGGGTAGTTTGCGCTATTTTATCTTAATTTGTCCATTTTATCTGCTCTCCTTGTATATTTTATCTGGTGTTTTTTATTTATTCTGATTTTATTTTATTTTATTTCTTTGACTATGAAGAACTTTGTTATTGGTGTTTGTGAAAGGTGCTTTATATATAAATATAAATAAACTTTGCTTGCTTGCTTGTTGTATGTCATACCAATCTTTCTCCCCTTGTTTCCTGTCTGCCACTTCATTATACAATAAAGGCAAAAATGCCAAAAAAAAAAAAGAGGAAAAGGGAACAAATTATGAAAATAAGTCTTTACAATCAACACTTTCAGGATGACACCTAAAGCCCCTCAATGTGTTTACACTAAAGATTTGGGGGGGTTTTTTTACATCATGAGTTGTTGAAATTAGAAACAGTAATGCTACATGCGTGAAATTAACTAAACGATCAAATTAAGTATTTTAAAAAAAATACAATTAATGAGTTGTATGTGATGATAAAGTGTTAGAATAGGAAAATCATCAGAATTAGATTTTCCCCTGAAGCAGCAATTACTACAATAACAGTAACCTGCTGTATTTACTGTCTAGTGGCTCTTTGTTGATTTGTTTTCATGCACACGTCTCTCTGTTGCTCAACTGAGATTAATCTAGAGATTTTTTACTCAACCTCACTCAGATGTGATTAGACACACAGACCACATGTGTCCGATGTAATGAATGGCTGATCACATTATATAAACCTTTACTCTCAGCTCCTAATGCACACACACACACACACACACACACACACACACATATACAATACATGCACACAGTCCACTGTGCGACTATCAAGGTGACTGGCACATGCACGGTGTCATTATGCTCGCTGAGATGTAATGTGTGTAAGAACTAATCTGATCACAGGGAATTGCGGATAGTTTAAGGTCCATGTTTACTGATATAAATGCACTTAAGTCTAAATCCAAATACTTGTGGTGGAGGTGGTGCTTGTGTGTGTGTGTGTGTGTGTGTGTGCGTGCGTAGTTAAACCAGGTTTATGAACACAGAGGAGATATATGTTGAAGCTTTCCTCCTCAGTTAAACAGATTTCTACTTTTAAAGATCTTATAGTATTTCTTGCATGTCCAGAGCAGACGACCGATTGAACCTGTTCTGTTCTTGTTTTGCTTTGTTTTCTTTTCTCTTTCTTTCTCTTTGTTTTATTCCTTGTTTTTAAGTCTCTTTTCTTAGTCGTGGTGTAACCTTTTGTGCTTACACCACTACTAAGAAACTGCAGAGGAATTTGAGCTTGTTTATGCTTGTTTATGTTCCAAAAATAAGAAAACTTTGATGCCACATCTTCCTCCTCCAAACCAAAATATGCAGCAGAATTTAACTAGAACTAGAGTTCATGCAAAGTTTAATACATTGCCCAAAATGCTTTGTTAGTCCCTGTTTGATGAGATATCAGCAGCCAGTAGAATATAATTTATAGTCACATATAGAGACAAACACTTGATTACACACTTTAAAAGATGTATATGTGATATTGGTGATATCTTTGAATGTAAGAGCAAGTTAAAGGACAGGTTAGTCTGTCTTAAAACAACAGTCAGGAGCCCATATGAAAATTGAAACATGTTTTGCTCGCTGTAATCATTCCTCCTGTTCATACAGTCCTCGTTTTGAGCAAAAATATATCTAAAAGTTTATCTGAAGATAATATGAGGCTTCAGCCGTCTGAGTTAGTCAAATAAAGTGGATGTTTGCCACAGTTACAGTCTTTTTAGTTAAAAAAAATCCCTCTTTGTGTCTCGACCTACAGTGTTTTCCTGTTCAGCTACGATGAAAAGAGGGAATTTGACATTAAAAGACAGGAACTAAAGTAAGAAATTGAATTGATTTGATTTATTTGGACGGCTGAAGCCTCATATTGGCTTCAAATAAACTTTTTAATACATTTTTGCACAGAAGGAAGACTGTGGATTTTGTTTCCCATCACTTACATTGAAAGTGCATTATGAAGGGATCTTTTAACGGCCAGTATGAACAGGAGGAATGATTACAGCAATAAAAACCTGTGTCATTGTTCATTTGAGCACCTGACTGTTGTTTTCAGACATATTTGAAAATTCATGAATCTGTCCTTTAAAGACTAGTTAAAGCAAATTATTCCTGTTGCCAGAAATATTAATTCTATACTACAGCATTGCCTTTAAGATAATATTGCTGCTGGTTCAGTTATTAACATAACAATATCAGAACTACACCGAACACTTTTCCACCATTATGCCTCTAAACATGTGAAACAGCCTGATTACAAGCTCCACCTCTCCTCTCACCCGAGTGTGTTCACGTTGCAGTAATGAAACCAGGAATCAACGGTCACAATGGTCACTTTTCACTCCATCCAAGTCTCCGTGGAATGCAATCCAATCCCCTCCCCATCCCTCCAATCCTGCCTGTTCCTTCCCTTAAACCACTTCTTACCTAAAAGTGTATACATTACAACATTACATCATTCAAAATGTGTCCTGACCCTGCTTCGGTCATGTGAGCACCTTCACCATTGGCCAAACACCGTCACCGTCCCCCCTTCCTCCCCCCCTTCTTCCCACCCTCTGCCACTTTTATGCTGATTGAAAAGAAACAGAAATCTGTTGGGTGTAATCTGGTGTGACGCCACTAATCCCAACACTACAAATCATAGGTGCCCTCCACCGTGCTCCACACAGACCCCTGCGACTCCCCATCAGCGACTTCACATCTGCCCCAGGTAAGGCTCGGCCTCCTCTGCTGAGGGGCTTCCTCCGCCTCTTTTCTGCCTTGGATGTTGTACAACTCTTAAACTCTACAGCTCCTCCGGGTCCTAATGTTGCCCTTCATGTTGTTGATGGAGATGATTTTGACCAGAGACAATGGTATTATCTTGTGCAGTGGCATGAAACCAAAAAAAAAGTGGATTTGTAGCTGCTTTTGACTCCCATAACTTAATTTCTTTCTTGTATCTTAATGTATTTGAGTGCTAAATCTAATTAAAAGACTTGTTGGTCAAGTCTCGCTCAGTAGGTGCATCGTTGGATTAATACCGGCTCCCACTGAGTCCAACAATCCTAAAAATACAAGCACTCATAGTGCTGCTGCTCTGGATATTGAGTCTACTGAGTGGCATATACAATGTTATAGTAGTCGGATACCTGTGTGATGCAGTGATGTTTAGAAATCTGCTGTAGAGATAAAGTATAGCAGGTGGAACATGTTTTAGTCTCTACTAATTGATTCGAGAGAGGCTAGCTGCAAAATTTCAATGTGTGGGAGACGGATGAACAGTTTATGTTTCCAAAGATGCCCGATATGACATGCCAAATGCAAGAAACGTTTGAGAATTTACATTTATGTTGCAGCTCACAAATGTCACCTTGAATTTGAGTATTTCACTCAGTATAATTGTGTTATATTTTAATTTAAGTCAAGGCTGCAACCAGTGATTCTCTTCATTATTAATTAATCTGCTCATTATTTACTCGATTAATGATTTGGTCTATAAAATGTTTAGTGTAGTTAGAATAATCACAATTTCTTAAAGGCCAATATGATGTCTTCAGATTGCTTGTTTTGTCTAACCAATGTCCAAACCCAAAGATATTTAATTTACTATTAAATATCCCAACAACTGAGAAGCTGGAATGTGTAATATTTCATATTTTTGCTTGAGAATTGATTAATCAATTATCAAAATAGTTGCTGCATATAGTGCAAACAGACAGTGTGGAAAATCTCTAAAAAGATCTAGTTTAAATATAAAAGAAGATTTAAGGGAACATTAAGTTTTAAGTGGTTGTATAATTTACTGCTTCTGTATAAATACTCAATTTATAGACATTTACAGAATTCATCAGCATGATACTTAAGAGTTAAAGTTTGAAAAACCTTGAGTGTGAGCCTGTTGATTATGAAACCGATAGACTGCTGACCTTATATCTCCTGCTGAACCATCTAGGAATGGGCAAGCGCTAAATATAGCACAATCAAAGTACCCTGTGATAGCACAGAGGGCGGGATGAAGAGGGATTAATGTGGAGTACAGTGTGTCAATTGTTTTGGCAGGATTCATGTGAATCACGAAATTCCCTTCCGTTTTCCTCCAGACTGTACAAAGCTGATTTAAAGAGCAGAAGACATGGCTGTTGTCGTAAGTACACGCATTTTCTACTTATTTTCAAAACTGTTTTGGATAGATTGTGCCAAGAGAAAACTGATCAGTGCCGACGTTTCTTCAATCCGAGCTGTAGGAGGGGGCGTCTGTGATTAAGCAGTACTCTCCTCATAACTTTCTCCAAGACAAACACCCATTCATCTTCCTGTAACGTGGACTCAGCCGCAGCTCAACATTTCTCAAGACCAAAGCCCATTGTTATGGATGCCGTCAACAGTTGCTAATCCCTGCGTCAGGTCTACTAGTAGTCCTTATTGTGTATTTACAGGCTTTACTGGACTCATGTGAGGGAGATTAACCAAAACACTGAGGACTATTGATTATGGTCTTGCACTACCGGTGGACAGGCATTTTGTCTCATGTGGATTAGTTTTAAACTTCACACAGTATAACCAAGTCTTGTGAGAGAATTATATTGACACAGAAAGGCTTTTAGCTTTTAACCAAAGCAAAGTGCAAGAGTAATAAAAAAAAAAGTTGTTTCTATGCAGGTGTGCAACTGTAAAAAACATCTGCTGTGACATAATCAAGTCAAGTTTTACAGTAGAAATGTTGACGTGCAATTCCAGGAAAAGCACAGGTATGACTTCTAAGATTAATAGAAGAGCCGTCCCATTTATGAGGGTCACTGAGCCATCATGACCAGTGAGCCAACATCCGTAATATCAAAGCCCTGGAACTGGCAAAGCTGCATGGACTTAATCCATTATTAATGATATTAATTACACCGGTGCCTTTCCCGCTATGATAAACTCTCCGCTGTGGAAATAGTCTATTGAGGTGTGGCCAATAGCGCAGCAGCCTGCTGAAAGGTTTCAAGTCACTGAGCCAACGAGAATTAGCTGCAATATGTGATTCACTGTTGCATTACTCTGACTTCAGTTACCTGTTAGTATAACAAAGCAGAAATAGTCTCGGCCCTTACGACCAAAGCTGTTCTCCTCCCTAATATGAGTTACTTATCTTATTATGTTTGCATTGAATGTCTGATCAGATTTGTGGTCTTTTCTATTCATTAATTAGATATTTAAACCACAATTCTGCCAATTTTAGACTTTATCAAGGCTTCATTGTGTTGTTATAATACGGCTGCTTGTGTTGAGACATCATTCAACATCTACGAACATTTGCTTCTTTTGTTAAATGAAAAAAGGCTTTTCTTTTAAAAAATGTTAAGTAAGGTATCAGAAAGTTCTTTATTGAATCTCAAGTATCAAATAGACACAAGTATCAGAGATGTTTTAGATGATACCCAGGTCTTGTGGCTTGAAAACTCAGTTAACAGGGTAAAGTTAGCAGCAACAATGCTGCTAATTGTTGATATATAAACTAGTGCAGAAATAAGATGTACTGTACTATGTTTACACAGGACTAAAGCAAGCTAGTGTTGGATGAGAGGTAATGAATGACATGGCAGTTTTGAGAGGAATTTGTACCTTATTAAATTAACTTAAGCGTAAAACGTCTGCACCATGTGGTCCCTTGAAAATCCTACAACGAAAGTAAAATGTACTGTAATGTAGCACACCACTTTTTGCAAAAAAATCACACAAGGTAATGTTTTTCCTTTGCTCCTGTAAATTGACTCATGACAGACATGTTTGACTCACAAGCTGTACTGTATGTTTGTGCCTCCTGATCCAGGGCAGTGATTTGTTTCATTAATACTGACCTCTCTCTCTCTGCAGAGTGGAACTTACCGTATGGTGTCAGAGGAGGAGCAGGCTCTCAGGGCCAAGCTGGAGCGTCTCACTGTCAAGGACCACGGGCCAGTGTTTGGACCTTGTGCTAGCCTGCCAGACCACACCAAGCAGAAGGTAGCAAGACCTGTTCTCACTTTTTCACCAGATCAGAAAAATCATGACACAAAAACATAGAGTTTAATCACTGTACTGTGTCACTAATGATCTATTAAAATAAACATAAACATAGTATAAAAACAGAAATCAAATGAGTTCATGGTCTCATTCTTTTCTAAGAGTTAATCGTGCAAAATCAGCAAGCACATGCAAATGAAGACAGGCTGGCTATGTTAACTGGTTAACTGTAGCTAGTAAACTGTATTTACTGTCAACATTCACTCAAGTATTGTACTGTATTGTTTCTGCTAGTTTGTAGTTCTACTCCACTACAATTCAGAGGGAAATAGTGTACTTTATACTCTTCTACATGTATCTGACAGCTTTACCTATTATTTAAGATTATTATTTAAGATTAAACCAACGGTTCCTAAATTCACATAAAATCAGTGTCTCTTCTTTCCTACACAAAGTATCATCTCACAGTCCCTTTAGATTTATCTTGTGACTCTTATTAAGTCCCGAAGATCAAATAATAACAATAAAATGCTGCTTGTGCACTGATTCATCAGTATTAATGATGTACTTTATAAAATGGAGGCTAATTAATATAGTCAAAGCCTGATTCTATGCAAAACAAGTACTGTTCCTTTTAATACTAAATTTAGCTGGTAATACTTCTGTACATTTACTTGAGTAGGATTTTAAATGCAGGACTTTTACTTATAATGCAACATTAATAAATAACTTTTCATTTACTTTTTACAGTATGTACCTAAAATGTATAAAACCAAAGATTCAGTATCTAAGTTTGTGAGCTATTAACGGTCTGCTCTGGCTCCTCCAGGCCAAGGACGAGCTGAACGAGACAGATGAGAAGCGGGTGTCTGCTGTGAAGGAGCTGCGAGGAATCATTAAGGAGAAGGCAGATGCAGGGGATGAACTGGCCAAGGGGGTGCAGGACACCTTCGGGGAGAAACCAGACAGTATACTGGTCCGCTTCATCCGCGCCAGGAAGTACGACGTGCCCCGAGCCTTCGAGCTTATGAAGGGTAGGTCCTCAAATTGACAGCAGACTTAAGCTAATTTACAAAGTGAAAATAATTTTAACAAACAGGTTTCAAATGACACAAAGATATACTAATGTGTCAAAAATAATAATAATAATTCACAGTGATTTTTATGTTTTGCACCAGACATTTCACTGCCAGTATGTAAAAGCCTTTGAAACTGTTTAGATCATCATGAGACACTGAAACAACCTGATTTAATAGTTTTAGGTGCATCAGCTTCTCCTGAAGACAGTGAGATCTGATCTACCTTTTCAGCAATATGATAAACACTACAATTTGGCTTTTAAATGATCAATTAATATACAAAAGTGTTAAGAAATTAAAATGAAAACAATGATTTCATGGCTGCTAGAGGGACCTTTATCATGTTGGCAGTGGATGACAGGACCAGTCAGTACTTGATACCAATAAATGCCACATTTACAGTCGGGTGTGACCCTTGAATCTGCTCCTGTGTCTCTATCCAGGCTACGTGCGTTTCAGGAAGGATTACCCCGAGCTGTTTGAGAATCTGACCCCAGAGGCCGTACGCAGCACCATCGAGGCCGGTTACCCCGGGATCCTGCAGAGCAGAGACAAATACGGCCGCATAGTTCTGCTCTTCAACATCGAGAACTGGGACTACGAGGAGATCACCTTCGATGAGGTGCAGTGAGTGGTTCTGGGTAACCACATATCTCACAATACACACGAGGAAAACATATTCCCAAACTTACTTTTCATTTAAATGGTTATAAAAGAGTAGATTTGTGTGTTGTGTGTGTGTTCAGATCCTGCGCGCCTACTGTGTGATCCTGGAGAAGCTGCTGGAGAACGAGGAGACTCAGATCAACGGGTTCTGCATCATTGAGAACTTCAAGGGCTTCACCATGCAGCAGGCGTCAGGAATCAAACCCACCGAGCTCAAGAAGATGGTGGACATGTTGCAGGTGGGGGAAACAAATTCTTGCTTTGGACTAGTCAGTTACTGCAGACAGATTAGAGGGTGGGAGAGATGGATATTCTAGAAACTGGTGTTGGAAAATGTCCTGTAGCTGTAAAGCCTCCTCTTACTTTCTGCAGGACTCTTCTTCACTGATGTTTTTTTTTTTTTTGTCTCTTTCTTTCTGTCCCACCAGGATTCGTTCCCTGCTCGTTTCAAAGCTGTGCACTTCATCCACCAGCCCTGGTACTTCACCACCACCTACAACGTGGTCAAACCACTCATGAAGAGCAAGCTGCTAGAGAGAGTGAGTTGCATTGTGACTACTGCTGCTCTTTCAGTCTATGAAATACAATAATTTTATGAAAAAAAACAGTTAAAACAAAAAGAAAACTCTCTATACTTTGGTTTCAGTGCAGGACTTTCATAATTAAATTGAGAAAATGCATATAAACATGATACAAACTGACACTTCCAGACTCCCTGCCAGCATTGTAACTACACTAATAACCTTTATTTATAAAGCACTTTGTTAAAACAATCTTACAAAGTACTTTGTATGGAATTAAATAAAATCAGGCCACTAAAAGTACAGAGAATGAAATAGATTAAACTACCCAATGATAACATAATATATTGTACCAGTCAAACATTTGGACACATTTTCTCATTGAAGTGAATGGGAAGGTGTGTCCAAACGTTTGACTGGTACTGTGAATAAAATGAAAGGGGAAACATAATCTAATAGAACAGATAAAACATATTGAATCTAAAGTAAAACGAACGCTGATATTAGTAAAAGGTTTTTTTTAAAAAAGATGAAGTGATGTAAAAGATCCTGAGGCATCTTTCAAATAGTGTGTTGCTTCAAAATCCTTCATGTACCAGAACTTGTTGTGTTGCATTTTTTTCTATGATTAGTAGAGCTGACTGTAGGCCGCTGACTCTAATACCCATAATACTCAAAATGCCACTTTAAAATTAGCTTCATGGTGTGTTTACGCAATGAATGTTTAATCTGTTTTCTCTGTATAACAGTGGGTTTATTAAGACTTCCTGCCTCAGGGTATTATAAACAACCGCTTAAATTAAATGACCACTTATTTACCAATGAAATAAATGGGTGCTGGAAATACCTCCCAGTCTGTGACGCCTCTAACAGCTGCTGTCTTTGCCCTAGGTGTTCGTCCACGGAGACGAGCTGGAAAACTACTACAAGGAGTTTGACGCTGAAATCCTTCCCTCCGAGTTTGATGGAAAAGGCTCCAAGTACGACGGCAAGGCCGTAGCAGCCAAGCTGTTCGACTAAATAGCCTCCGTCCCCCTTTGCCAACGAGGCTGAGAGCCGTTAAACATTACAAACCCCATAGACTGTGGAGACTCAAACCCCCCAATCTAGCTGTGTGGTTGTAGGAAAAAAAAAAAAAGTTAAGAATGAGAGTCGTGAGTGTGTGAGAAGTTCAATTTATGTTGTTTTCCAGGGACCTGACATAGCACAGTTAAACAGGAACAAGGCAGTCTCACTTCCAGTTGTTGAAACCATGCACCCTCAATCAGTACACCACTATACAGTCTTCTGTATGAGCCATTTACTACTTTAACACCTTACAGCTCCTCAGTTTTAGCTTTGATGCCCAAAGCCCATTACATACTGGAGGCACTGGCACATTTTCAAGTTTAAACCATTAATTACTGACTACATATACTTATATTTTACTTCACACCAGTATAATATGAAAATCAACCTTCCTAGTCTTCAAACTGGCCTGGAATAAACAATTCATTCATTCTGTTCACAGTGAACATTTAAGTGCCTTTATATTTCTTTTTTGGTCAACTGTGTTATTTTAGCTCAGTGAAGCAGTTTTGGGCAGGACCTGCTTTGATGCTCCCTCGTCGTTGCATTCAAAGAAGCTCTGACATTCAAGATTTGAGAGTTTGTTGCCAAACAGCAACCCACATTAACACAAAAAGAGCAAATTTGTTTCTCAACACCCACGTTTGCTTATTGGTTTTTTTTGTCAGTTCTGCTTTTTAGCAGCTGATTCACAAAATCTTGGATCTCTGAGTTTTTCCGGAAGGGATCAACATGCTCACAACTGCAAGAAACAATGAAATAACTCTGATTTATAAAAGTGTTGAAATGTTCACAGCGATCAATTAGCTATCTTTCAGACACTTTCAAGTTTTTTGCAAATTGATTTTCATACCAAACTCAAAGGAATGAGAACCTGTGGCTGTCTGGAAGGTAGTATTTAATGTAAAATAGCATGACATTTTAGCCTTTTAAATGGTATTTCATGAAGGAAAAAAAAACAGTAAAATATTCATTAAAAACCCATGTTGAGACTGTTTCAGATTCTCTGTCTCCTCTGTTAAATTATGCTTTGTTTGGGTCGTACTGTAGTTCACCCACACAGCTTGTTTTAACACCTTCAGGCCTCGACTCTCAGTTTCCACTCACTTGCCCCTCATCTCTCCTTGAAGTACAAGGCTGATATTCCAACAAGTGCCTGTCTTTCATGTGTTTTTTAGGTTGTTCTTCAATATGAATATTATGAAGTTTTACCCACTGTGCTACCTGGTGCACCAATAAGAATGTCAATAAATGTACAATAAACTGTATATAAATGTACATTGTAGTCTTTGCATTAATTTACACGTAAAGAAAAAAAAAAAGGGAATCCTGGAATAAGTTGCATGTATGTGAAAAATATTTATTATTGTGTGAGTTAAAATAAGATGACTGTGTAACACATCAAAGCAAAACACACTAGGATTAGATTATAAATCTCACACTCATATGCAAATACACATTATAGTGCCGTACAGTACAATTGCAACTGTAAAGACAGTAAAGTGCAGGCAAAACGGTCCATTTCGTAACCGTTAGGACATATTGCACAAGCAGCGGCAGGCTGCACTGGGCTTTTAACAGGAAGATTGACAATTTAAAAGGACCAGTGTGTAAAGTTTAGGGGGATCTATTTGCAGTAACGGAATATAATATTCATAAGTGTTTTTTAATTAGTGCATAATCACCTGAAACTAAGAATGGTTGTGTTTTTGGTACCTTAGAACGAGCCCTTTACATCTACATAGGGAGCAGGTTCTCTTCCATGGAGCCCGCCATGTTTCTACAGTAGCCCAGAACAGACAAACACTGGCTCTAGAGAGGGTCTTTCATGTTTTTTGCAGCCTTCATGGCCACCGTACGTTCTTCTACATGCTTGAAAGAGGTGAGGGGTATTCAGTTGGTTGCAAACTGCGACCTCACCACTAGATGCCACTAAATCCTACACGCTGGTCCTTTAAGTACTATTACATCTTTTGTTTTGATGAAATAAGACATGCATGTAAAAGATACTGAACAGAGGTGAATCAAATAGTTGTAAATAACCTTATAGAGTTCATTTTAAGCTAGGTGAAGTTGGGTGGAGAGTCCACTGCATTTACATGAACACCACAGGTAATATTCAATATTGCAGTGAGAAAGGTCCAAACTGCTAAACAAACACTTACAGAAAACAAAACCTTTCTGCACACAAGATTCACCTCAGTTGTGTTCTTTTATTTTTCGTTGATGTTTCAACCTTTATGAGTACTTTTATAACTGAAATATACCATGAGACACAACAGGGGTAAGCTTCATGTGGTAGTCTTCATTTACTTTTTGTGTTTTTCTATGTAGGAAATGTTTCACTGTCTGAATTCTCCTCACTGTATTTATTGTCTTAAATAGGCAACCCCACCTATTAGGCAAGTAACTGTAAGCAGCTTAAAATAAACCCCCAAAAAACCTCAGACACTTATGAAACTCGTCAGTAAGTCCTTGTTCAAAGTGTTAACTAATATGAGACCTCTAACGTATTTGAGCCAAAGCCATGAGCCTTTTTTAAGGAATGAAGCGTCGGCCAGAATGCAGCAGATCGATCATTAAAGTCCACTTTCCACTTTTTGAGTAACTTCGTAAAATAATACACCACAAAGACCAGTCAGTGCATAAAACGAAAGTCCAAAATTGGATTTCTCATTTTAAACATTTCCTGTTTGTGTCCTAGTTGCACTTTCCTCTCTCCTGTTTGCAAACATTTTTGACCCTAATGTGTCCTGAACAACCCTTTTAAGTTCAGTTAAGTTTTCCAGTATCTCCTGCCCTGGATTGTAGACTTCTAAACTGAGCTAATAATCAGAGTCCACAACAGCGTTTAGGGAATTAAACCACCTGACCATCCTCATCCTATAGCAGGAGGCATCACAGTAATAACTGCTGTTACCTGCTGGATTTAAGGGTCTGTGGAGAAATTCATGGAATGGGACAAGTTGACCAAAAGCAGTACAATGTTAAAGCTAGTATGTATAAAGCCCGCATATTTCCATTCAACAACACAGAAAAGAACTGCCAGAAAAACAAAAACATTAAATAAAAAACTATCACTTTTTCTTTTGTTATTCTTAAACCTCTTTAAAAGCCTGACAACCTGATTCCTTTATTTCAAAAAGGTCAGCAGCAACAACGCAGGCTGATGGTCCACTAAACGCAATGGAAATGCAAAGAAAAATCTAAAGACGCTCAACCGTACATCCACGAACCGAACTGGTTATTTAAAATTTGTTGGGTTTTTTTCCTGCAATAAGAAAGCACGATTCTCTTTCTGTTTCTTAGTAGAAACAGACGACATCGTGTCAAAGAATATGCAAAATAAGAGTACCCTTACAAGTACCAGAAAGTACCATTAAAACTTTACGTTGACCCCCGAACAAAAGCTGAAAATACCGACTATAAACCAGAAATCATGTCAGGCAGCTCGATGATCCAAGTGAAACTAGAACTCAAATCTTTCGCAGACTCACGTTTATATTAAGGCACTTACATATGCTCGGAGTAAATATGGTGTTTTAGGGAGCAAGAATTTTTAAAAAAAAACTATATACTTTAATATATTAACCTTTATCGGTGCCTTGATGACACACTTTAAGACTAGATGTTTGATTTATGAATACCTGAGTATCTGGGAAACCTTTCAGTGGTAATTTATGTTGGGACATTTCACTTTTCTCTTCTTTCTACAGGAAAAGGTCATAATTATCCTCTATTTTAAGCATTAAGTCTTCCTAACAACAGCATCACTCTGCTGTCCAGACTAGAGAAGCAACAGCTGCCAAAAAAACCAGCAGAGGGCGAAGTTTGAACTCGTTACAAAAGAGGAAGGAACAATTCACTATGGTGTGATATGACGCGCTCAGGTCTTATTATATCTGTAATATGTAATTTGCGATTTTGTGCCCCCACTTCCACTCTAAATTTAGGTTTTTACATTTCCTATATTTATCAGAATGAACTGTAAGGCCGTAAGTACTGAAGAGAAGCAGATACAGAAGTATGAGCCTGTGTGTATTTCTGCTTTTGATATGTTGTTTTGTCTCCAGACGTGTGTGGAGAGGTGTTACCCGCTGAGCGTTACCCCTGTGCTCTGCAGGCAAGAGTTCGTGCCCTGGTGGCTGCTCCTCTGGCAGTCCAGCCTGTTCCTCTCCCAGTGGCAGATGGCGTCCGTGTACTGGACTATAAACTTGTCTATCCAGGTGAGGGGCTGAGGGAAGAGCACGTCTCCCTCGAAGAAGCCCAGGTGGCCTCCATGTTGGGTCAGGGCGAATATCACGTTGGGCATCTTCTCTGGAGAGGAAGACAGAAAGACAGAGGGTAAGACCATTTATTTTTTTCCTCAGCAATGTGTTCAGTAAAAGCATGACTCACATCTACTTCACTGCTGATTCAGTTAACCATCTAAATGGCTTCTGACACAGATTGGAGTTATTGATTAATGAGTGCTAACAGATAAAAAAAAATGGGGCTGGTTGGGTTGCTGACCAAGTGCAAATGTATCAGTATTGGTGCATATTTTGGCCAATAAATAACAAGATGTAAAACAACAAATCATCCTCACCTAAGCACACAATTCCTGACAGAAACACTGGCTCTAATATCATCTAAAAATATGGAAATGCCTCTTCTACATAAATAAAATGGCTCATTTACAGTATTTTGTTTCTAAAATGGGCTTATTTAAAGGTGCAGTAAGTGATTGTTAACCACTAGGGTGCAGAAATTCTCCATCAGTAAAAAAAAAAGACACAGCACAACACATCGTCTTATCTAGTTGCCTAACATGACTAATTTGTTAGCAAACATTTGCCTACTTACACATACAGCAAACACAGAGCAACAAGAATATTCTCTTGGAGACGTATTTCATGTTACCTGAGAAGCCAAATATTTACTCCACCAACTGACGAAAACATCTACTACTCAACTTCCTACTAATTACTGCTTTGTCATCTAGTGCTGTGCAGCTGACGTAAAACGCTGCTTATCTGAGTTTGTTTGTTGGAAACTGTTGCCTAAGTTATTTATATACAGGGGTTGATAAGAGCAATTAGGGTCAATGATATCATCTATGTGCAGCCAGAGAATAAAGAGATAAAAACTGCATAGAGCTTCCAAGTTAGTTAATTATTTAAGGTTAAGCACAATGGCTGTGTTGTATTACACAGTCACTGGTCTAAATGTTATTATCAAACTTTTTTTGCTTTATGGAGTTTGGTTAAAGGGCACATATGCAAATTTCCTTTTCGATCTGTCGCTCCTGTCTCTTTAAATCCACCTTCCCAATGAGCCCACTCTGTTCTGATTGGTCAGTTTCCAGAAGTTGCCCCCCGGCAGCTCTGGAGGCTACGTAAACAAACAACAGTAGTAGGATTTCACTTGTTCTTTACTTAAAATGTTAACTTCCTAACGCATCCATACATGTTTGAGCCCGACTCTGATCTGAAATATGCGAGTGGACAACGTGAACAACCCGTTGAACAACCTTAGCAACAAAGGCTACGGAAACTGATGTCCATTTGTGGGCATGAGTGAACAATCTGACGTGAGTTTGACTCTGCAAACAAAGTGTTAAGAGCAGGTTGAAGCCCTGGCTTTTGACTTGAAGGTGGCGTCTTTACATGCGTTCACCTCAAGTTTTAGAACTTTATAGACATCTGGCATCATAACAGCATCAATCACAAAAACCATGATATGTCCCCTTTAAATTAATGACTAATGGTGGTGGTAATACATTCTGGCAAAGACAAACTCCTCCCATCTCACTGGTGATGATTTAAACTCAGTTGAGAACTAAACTATGAATTTCAAAAAATCAACAGTGAGCTCAGAAGATATTTTGGTGTGAGGGTGAAGCACACACATGTTAAGTGTAGCTACTCTATAATGGCATAAACAACCATAATTACCATGTTTACAGATTCTGCACTCTTTGAAAGGTTTTGGGAAAAGTTGGACCTGTTTCAGTGCTTAAACTGAAGCACCATTTATAACATACCTCTGGACTATCAGGTTCCTGCAAAACGTAAGCTCACTGTACACCTGGCAGATGCTGATGCAGCAGAGCACTCAGTCCTTTGTTTTTTTGTTCAATCTCCAGCCAATCAGTAATTAAAGGCGCCCTGATTTTGTTGCAAAAGTAAATAATTAAGCCTGCCAGCTTTAAAAGTGGACGTATTGTTAAAATAAATAACCGTGAAGTCAGTGGTCAAGATGTTCAGTTTCTACCAAAATACCAAATCCTGCTTTCGCTGTCTGTTATTCTAAACCATCTACACACTCTTACAAATCACTTTTTTTGTAGATACACACACACATATACACACTAAAGTTGCTCCCAATCAACTAGAACAATATTTGGGTTTTCTACTAGACACTAAAACCAGCATTGTGACTTTTACTTTTAATTCAAGTGTTGTATGATGCAACATCATTTCATCCAATCTCAAAATCTCCCGAATCTCTTCTCAGAAAGGCCAAATTTTCAGGAACTGAAGCCTGAGTCAATACGGTTTTTATTCAGTGAATTTTATTTGAGTTTCCTCCTCTCTGCCAGACGTCTATACAGGGAAGTATTATCATTTATTTCAGCTTTTAAAAATCATCAAAACTGGAGATGATCAAAAATAATCTATTAACAAAAACAATTTCATCAAGAAATTGTTATTTGGAAAGTTTGGACCTTGAACAAATAATTATAGTTGAATCTATTTGAGGTGAAAAGTAAAAGAAATAAAAAAAACTTGTGTATCCATGTTATCTTCAAGTAGAGGGCAAGTTTTGGATTTCACTTGTCAAGGTCTAAGTCATAACACACAGTAATTTACACACTCAGGGGCCAATGCATGTGACCTGCTGAGGCAAGACAAGGCAGCAAGCTGTGGCCTGCATCCCCCCCCCCCTCCTCACCCCCACCCCACACACACGCACGTGCACACACACACACACACGCACACACACACACACACACACACACACACAGCTCTATATATATAATCCAACAGCTCAGGCGGATCACATGGCCCTGAAAAATTCAACAAGACTGTCTGGGCTGGGTGGTGTTGAGCAGATAGCTGCGACAAGACTTTATCAACACTTAAGACTCCGAGGCTCCAGTGTCCGGCTCCGGAGGAAGGCAGGACAACAGGTTCATTCGAGTCGTATCACTATGTGGACAAAGTTTTACTGTCGTAGGTATCGGGCTCTAGGAAATGCTCAAAATATGCACAACAAACAAAATATGTGCCATTAAAACCTCTTAGTAACAGTTTCGTTAACTGTCCACATGGTGCTGCATGAATAGATGTGCAGACGAGGAGCAAATACTGTTATATTCATGTTTTATAAGGTCCAATGATTATTATAAGTTCATATGATTTATCATCAATGGATGCATATAGTTTTGTTTTATTATATGTTGCTTTAACATTTGACCTATTTTCTGATTGTCTCTTCATCACCCTGATGAAGGCTTTTCTTTACTGTTACAAACATACTTCAGCTGTAAAGATTAGCTGAATTTTTCTTTTTTTCAATTTTGAATCGTGTCAAGGGTTTCAATTTCTTTTCCTGTACAGTCACTGAAACTGAAAATGTGAAGCGTACACTCATAACAGGCTTATCCTGTGGGATAAAACTGTATGACATATCTGATATTACTGTATTCAAAGAGCCACAATATCAAGACAACAGCAATATATAACAGCTGTAGTAATGAGCACCACGTAAAACCTCATATACTTCTAATTAACTACCAATGATAAGTAAATCTCGTCTATTAACACAAACCTGAGAGTGTGCGTGGAATAGACAGTAGTGAATGATGTATTAGCGGGTCATCGGCGGAGTTTACCAGGAGGAGAGGCACAGCGACCTGGAAGACAAAAGAGTAGTTTGTTTATGAGTGACTTAAGAAGGTCTGGTTATACACCGTTACATTGTTAGGACCAGCATCAGTAGTAGTAGTATTAGTAGGAGATGCTCTAGTAGTGCTCTAGCAGCAGTATTAGTAGAAGTAGCAGTATTAGCAGTAGCAGGCCAGGTAACTTCAGCAGTGGCAGTGGTAAAAGCAGTATTTATGTTTCATTAATTCAGTCATTTATTAAAGGAATAGTTTGACATATTAGGATCTTTGCTTATTCACCTTCTTTCCAAGAGTTAGATAAGCAGGTTGATACCACTCTCATGTGTTTCAAAGCTAGAACTAGAAGGTGATTAGCTTTAGTTTAGCATAAAGAAATGAAACAACTACCCTGGCTCTGTGCAAACATAAAAATACATGTCCCAGCATGTCTACAGCTCACTGAATAACACTTTGTGTCTCATTTGTTTCATCTGTACACAAACAGTAATAAAACTATTTGTGGTTCAGGGAGAGAAACAAGGGCAGTGAGGTTGCCAGGCAACCAGTGGAGTCACTGTGCAGAAGTACTGGGCCGATAGATAAACTGTTGTCTGTCAAGAAATCACACCTCACAAGTTCCTCTAAACCCACGTTTTCCTTTTTATTTGCTTGTTGTGTAAGTATGTGTTAAAAAAAAAAGAAGAACAACATGTGAATTAGTGACCATAAAAGGTGTTGAAATAGACCGAGGCTAGCTGCTCTTCCTGCTTCCAGTTTTTAAGCTAAACAAAGTTAATAGCCTCCTGCTTTTAACTCCATACTTACTTACTTCTAACTCTTAAAAAAATAAAAGCGCGAATAAGCATTTTCCCCAAAGTAAACTACCTTAACTTTAACTAGATGAGTTATCTGAGAACACATGGGCCTGGTTAAGAGCTGAAACACTAACTAAAGACATTTACAGAACCAGTAGTAGAATTAGTAGCCTCACAGTAGTATTTACAGAAGTAATAGTATGCAGACATTACAGTAGTAGTAGAGGCAGTAGTGGTAACTGTAGCAGTAGTAAGCAGCAGCACTATTAGCAATAGTAGTAGTCCTGATAGTTATAAAAGTAAAAAGTTGATGGGTGGTACAAATACCAGTAAAACATGTAGCACTGCAGTAGTATCAGCAGCAGTAGTATTAGTAGGGGTTGATCTAGAAGTAGGTTAGTAAGTGGTGTAGAGCTGTAGAGGCAATAGTATTATACTAGCAGGGACAAAACAAATAGTAGACATTGTGAAAGTAATAGCATCAGAAGCAGTTGGATTGACTTTAGCAGCAGTAATATTTGAAATTAATTAATTAAACTTTAAGGTAAATGATCTAAGAACACCTCGAACTGACCGTGAAGCATTAAGTCAAAACCACTACATACACTGAAGATGTTAAAAACACAAAACAATAACAAAAGTAGCAGCGGTGGTGCTCAAATACTAGTCTCAGAGTAGCAGTTATAGTAGTGATGGTAAGCAGATATTCAGTGAGTAGTATTTGCAGTAGCAGTAGAAGCAGTAGTGCAAAAAAATGTAGCAGTAGTAATAGAGGTATTAGTGTTAGAATCAGTAGTAGTTTAAATCCAAATACTGCAAAAGTCCTGGAAGTAAAAGTGATAGTAATACTAGTAGAAGAAGTATTATGGTAGTATGAGCAGCAGCAGATGTAGTAATGCCCTCAAAGTTTCTATAGTAAACATCTACACATTTGTTACTCACTTTGTGGATGTGGTGCACACAGCTCTCCTTCTCGTAGTACTCCTTCAAAGAGCCGTAGCCGTGGAATTTCCTGCAGGGCAAATCGTGCAAAAACGTTAGTAACAGAGATAACCACTGAAGACCCATTAACAGCCCCATAAAATCCAAATTTAACACGGTTTCACCTCATGATGCTGTCATCGATCTGCATCAGAGACGTGGCTGCGTACAGTTTGCTGAAGTCTGCGTCACCAATGTTGCTGGAGTTCAAGCTGAGCAAACTGCTCCTGTTGAAGAGAATAATAAAGATATTTAGACGAAACAGGGCATTCTTTTTGTAATGGGCCATAACCTCTTTATTATGGCTGCTATACTGTAATCAGTCTTTTAGCTCCATTATTCAGCATTTGTCTGACATCTGTGAATGATTTCTTGTCTCTACTGGACAGATACGCCAATGAACATTTATCTTGGTGTGGTGTCAACAATTTTCTAGCTGCAGAAATCCAACAATTGCAAAAATTAATGTAGAGTAAAACCTCAATATATCTCAAATAAAGCGAGACCCAAGCTAAATGTTGTTGTTTTATGACCACACGCCAGAATCCAAAGCAAGGCTGCTGTTTAGAGTTCATAAATGATTCATACATGATGGAATTGAAAAAGAGGAGAGGAACTTTGTATAGCAGCTGTTTGATGAATGATAATGTCATGAACTGTTAATCTGTAACAGTAGAAACTGTTGTGTTGTTATGTTTCTCCACCTGTGTGACACAATGAGCTTCTTCATGTTGTCCGCCAACACAAAGTTGTAGAGTCTCCGGCACTGGTCCCACTGAAGGAAAGTTTCCTGGGCCCTAGACACACACACAAACACACACACTTACTAATGTGGAAGTACACTCCTGACTTATAAGATAGTTTCAAAAAAAGCTTCAAGGTCACCAACTTTTATGATCAAATCTAAAAAAGGTTGCTCTGGATTTAAAAAATAATAGTTTTACACTTCTCTTAAAGCCTTTTAGCTTACATATTTTATTCAATAGTTGACAAAAAGGAGATATGGGAGATCATACTATTAAGAAAAGCTGATGACATGCATAAAAATATAATAAATCATTTAATTTAAACGTTTATATTCATTAAACAAACAGGTTTTCACAACAGTGCCTTTTTTAAAACAGTGGCTCAAACTGAAGAACCAGTCATCTATCCTTATTAATGCATTTACAAACATGCCCAGTCCTGGTTCAGTCCGCCGGTTTGTCTTTTGTTTAACTAACCTGAGGGCACTGTATCCCTGGCAGACGCTGACACAGCACAGCACCCTGTCCTGGTTGGATCGGTTCTCACCCAGGAACTTGCATACAATGTTTCCTCCCAGACTGAAGCCCACAACCACCAGCATAGTGTCGGGGAAAGCTCGCTTGATGTAGCTCACCATGGCTGAAAACTCCCAGGTACAACCTGAACGAAAGAGAGACACTTTGTAGTAGCGCTGATAAATACCTAAGTCTGAAATAAGACCTCTGAAAAAAGCCTATTTGGATGAAATATGCTATGATGATGGGGTTTTTTTTGATGCTGCCACCTTGTCTAATGAAGATCTTATATACTTCTACACGCTCTTAATTTCTCCACACAACACTTAAAGCATGAAAATTAATTAACATGTTTCTGTGCTGCAAGTTTGACTGTGTTCTCGATCAGATTCAAACCTTCTTTTTTACTTTATTTCACTTCTCTGGAATAGTTTTTTTAATGCTTTGCCAAATATGCTAGAAAATAAATTAAATTTGTGTAATCAAGCAGCATAAACCAAACCAAAATCAAAAATGGAGTGATGTAAACTTTACCATTATGTTTTAGGCTACAGCATGCAATCATTTGTTGTTGTTGTTTTTTTTGAGTCACCCTGTGTATTTACCGTAGGTGAACATGCGAGGGGAGGTGAGCTCCATGTCGGGCAGGGCCCCCAGGTGGTTGAGGACAGCACAGCGGTAGCCCTGCCGCTGGGAGTGATCCACAAAGGTCCGAATGTAGTTCTTCTCGCTATGGTTACCGATCCCAGGGCAGATTACCATGGTAATGTCATCTGACATACGCGCACACACACACACATACACACACACACAGACACGCAAGAGGGAATACATGCACAAACATACAAAGTGGGCTCATTTGTGGGAGTGAAAATGGATGTCATGTGAGGTTGTGTTGATTTAATTGGCTGCTGAAATGCATGCCATTCTCCCTCAAGGGAGTTGATTAGAGGCGTTCCTGCTCTTGCATAGTATGAGCTGCTTGTTACTCGAGGCTGATGTACTCGAGATCCAAACAAGCACATAAAACTCAGGGGGAAAGACACCAAAATAATGGCAGAAAACAGAACAACAATCAGATAAGTTTTCATGGAAAATTAGCTTTTTAAAGATGATTAAATCCTAAACATGCAGAAAAAACAGCTGCTTCAATGTTTACATGGAAACAGGTTGCTGTTTGCCTCTGACCTCCTGTGCTGTGTTCTCCTAGTGCTTCAAAGAGGTCAAAGGACGCTGTGGCCCCGTCCTGCATCGGGAGGAACTTTCGGACTCCGCAGGGCGTTGGAGTGTTGACACGTCCCATCTTGCCATACAGGGCCGTCTGGAGATGACCGCTCTTCCCCCACAGCAAGGGAGGAATGTATCTGAAGAGAAGGACAAGCTCCGAATTACATAACAGCGCTGTAACATCTACCCTGAAGATGCTTCAGCACAGTCTTAGTTAAGATCATTAACACGTAGACAGGCATAAATACAACTCCAGCTCTAAGAGGTGACAGACAAATCCATAGGGCACAATTTAAGTGAGCGGCTCAGGCAGCTGAGATGGATTTCAACACACTGAGCTTGAGTAGATTCCTTATTTGTCACTTAGTTTTTAGCCGCACTAGCAGAATGGCACTAGAGATAGCAATGTCAGAAGTCTGTCTGTTGGGTTGGTCCGTCCACCACTTTGATCCAGACTGAAATGTAACAACTGTTGGATGGATTTCCATGAAATTTTGTACAAATATCCATGATGCCCAGAGGATGAATTGTAATAACTTTGGTGATCCTCTGGCTTTTCCTTTTAGTGCCTGTATCAGGTCAAAATCTGAATTTGTCCTGTACTTCCTGTTTAGTGCAAATGTTAGCATGGTAAACTACTGATGTTATTACTAGCATGTCTGTAGATTCTTAGTGTTGATAAGTTATGATCTGTAACATTTAATATCATCTTGTAACTCAAGGCACCTTATTTCCATGTATATGTAGTAAGTGGATCATGAGCCAATCAGATATTAAGTTACAGGATTTAGTGTAGCTTTGAAAACACGTAAAACCCAGATCTGAAGAGATGAAGTCTCAGTCTAGAGCCCACAAGTCCAAGTTCATGTTCAAATCCAAGTAACAGCAACACCCGGGAATTAGCAACAGGGCCTCCGGCACAAGTGAAAAGATAAATAAAAGACTGACAACTACAGAAACTCAAATTCATCAACAGGATCTCTAAGAAAATGGAGATCTTTTGTAAGTGCAGAACAGACATGTTTGAAAAGTACTCACTGTATGTGAATAACAAACTACCTTACAATAGTCTCACTAATGGTCTAATGAAGATCTTATATACGATCTTAATTTCTCCACACAACACTTAAAGCATGAAAATTAGGTTTACTCAACCTTTAAGCTGTTTGTGTAGTTTACAGTCACTAAGTGGATCCTTCTGACATTCAGCGAAAACAGTCCTGTTCAGGGAACCAGTTAAATCAATGAGAGTCCCAGTTCAACTCTAAGTTCATGTCTGAACCACCAGGCTCCTGAATAAGTCTCCAAGATTAAGTCTGACTTATTAAATCAAGTCAAGTCCACAAGTCTAAATCTGAGAAACCAGTTCAAGTTCATCTTACTATTATAATAAATTATTATTATTATTGTTGTTGTTGTTAATAATGATAATAATAATAATAATAATAATAATAATTTTTTTCTGATCATTCTGCTAATGAAAATCCACTGTATTCTTCATCTGTCTCTCAAGTCATGACAATCTCACTATGGGTCCAAAGCTCTGTTACACCCTCCTGTTACATTGTTGTAGGACAGAAGTGTATAATTAGGCCTGTACTGTTAACTCACCAGATGATCAGGGAAAAATTAAGATAACACACACAAGATGTGACACACCTATCCAACAGGTTTCAAATGCAAGTCACTCCCATGCCAGTCCAAGTTTCATCACATGTCTTTTAAGTGTGAATAAACACTAATAGACACTCACTCTTTGGTCAGCAACGGGCAGGCTTTGAGCAGGTAGCGGCTGAGCGGTGTGTCCTGGTAGCTGATCTCTGGCGATGCCGTGGGACTCTTCAGGTTCAGACAGCGGACGATGATGTAGAGCACGGTAGCCACTGCCGCCAGCTTCACGCCATCAAACATGGCTGGCAGCTCCGAGCTGAAGGTGTGGATGTCGCTGACATCGAGGGTGGCCATTGTAGAAACGGGAGAGGACCTGTGTGCAGAGCATTAGGGAGAGCATTTAGCTTGCAGTACATGACTTGTGTGCTTACACAGGGTGGAGTCTCACTTAGAGAGTTATATGACTCTGAGTCATCGGTGAGACTGAAAAAATGACTCATCGAAATGGAATTAGACCAATATGTTTGTCAGATTGTCCGTTTTGGAGTTTCTTTAAACCTAACAGACTAGTTAGCCATAGCTGCTAATACAGAGGTTTCTCCATAACAACGACTACATAAAATAAAAGCTGTAAAATTGTGCTGTCTTCACTTTCTATTGATCTCTGGCTGAACTGGTGAGGTAAGTTACTACATGGGCAACACAAAAAAAAGGTTTGTACTTTGCCTTTATATTAAATCTCTAGCCAGGAGTAAAAGTCCACTGAATTAAGAAATAAGTGGGGTAAGCACGTACAAATTCCCTTCTTGAATTTTTCTCTTTATTAAATCAATTGCAACAGTGTACTTTAGGCTCTCCTCATTATGTGTGCTGCAATCTACTCTCTTTGGACAGCTCACAGAAAATCTGTATTCTGATGTCAGTGGTGAGTTTTAGTTTTAAGACTGACCTTCTGCAGCACACTCGCAATGTCTGGCTCATATTTGATAAATACTGTCTCTCTGCACAAAATGTCAGCTATTGGCTGCTTCAGTGCAGATAATGACGCAGTGGTCACTAGAAATGCATAATCGATTAAAGGGCGGGTTCACAGTCATGTGCCCAAATGAACACTGAAATAGGTTTTTCTCGCCATAAAATCATTCATCCTGTTCATACTGACCATTAGAAGATCCCTTCAGAATACAAAATAAGTGACTGGGGCCTCTTTCTGTGCAAAAATGTATTTATAAGTTTATCTGAAGCTAATATGAAGCTTCAGCTGTACAAATGAGTCAAATGAAGTAGATATCTTTCAACTTTTTAGTGCCAAAGTCCCTCTTTTTGTTACTATACTTCCACCGCAGCTCAACAGGGAAACACTGTCTGTGGAAACACAAAGAGGGAATCTGATGCTAAAAAGACTGTAAATGTGGCAGATATCCACTTGATATGACTAACTCAGACTGCTGAGGCCTCATATAAGCTTCAGATAAACTTTTAAATGACTGTGTGGACACATTGTGGATTTTGGCCCCCATCACTTACATTGAGAGCACATTTGAAGGGGATCTTTTAATAGCCAGGAGGAATGATTACAGCGAGGAAAACCTCTTTCAGTGTTTATATGAACACCTGACTGTTGCTTTAGGACACACTTGGAAAAATTGTGAACATGTCATGTAAACCGCCCTAGAGACTGAGGATGAGTTTTACCCAGCAGATATTCATTTTAGTGATTTGAAGTTTTTTTTACCCACCTTGCTGTCTCACTTTGAAGAAAGTGGAGAAGTTTCAGTCCCTCCTTAAGACTGTTGAACTCAGAGTGTGAAGATGCTCACTCAGTGCTGGAAAACACACAGTTTGGTTGACTTTTAATAACTTAATGTTAAAGGAAAAAATGCGAAATCAAAAACATCATGTAACTGGCATATAACAGAGTTACTGATGTATTTCTGTAAACTTAAATTAGTGTCACAACGACTCCTTTTGGTTCCTGGTCTCGACTTCTTGCTCTCTTTTGTTTTGTGACTCAGGTAAAACTGTTCCTGTTGGAGGCCGAAGTGAAGCTGAAGGCTTCAACAAACACAAACACCACATGGACTTCACATAAACTACGTACAAGTTTTAAAGAAAGTTTACAGAGAATATTTCCGGTCTTACCATCGTGTTTTCTGGAGCCTGTCTGGGGTTTGGTCGGATCCACCCGTGTTTGAACACCGTCTGTTTACGGCGGAGCTGCCCGACCAGCAGGGAGCTCAGGATGCATTCATGTGTCCTCAAAAAGCTCCGACATTTAGCTACACCAGTGGTGAATACAGCTAAACGATTGAATAAACATCTTTTAGCAGCTTATTTTTTAACATGAATCTATCCCTTTACTTATCGTCATCTACACATTCAATCAGTTATACAATCTATAAATTAAAATCCCATTGTCTGAGTCATTGACATTCTCGTTGATATGATAGTAATTGCAGAATGTCCGATAGTACTGAAAGGCAGCATGACAAATAGCGGTGTAGCTTACTTCCTACTGCAGAGAAACAGTAGCCTAATTTTCTGTCACTACTGGCTGCGGTTTTATTAGTCAGATCTACATCCGCCTTTTTGAGACTATTGTAGATTAACATTTTATCACAGCACTCAAATGTCACACAGACATCATGTAGACTTCCAGATTAAAAATAATCTCCTACAATAACCAACACCTTAGCTATTACATATCTGATTAAATTCACAGAAACTTGCTATAGGCTACCAGACACTCACTTCTCACACAAATAGCCTATTTTACATATAAATACCATAGTTATATTGTAGGAGTATAACCATAAGCCATTTAAAATATAGGTAGGAAACTCTTTTTATGGTAAGTGACAATAAAACAGCAGTGAAAACAGATTTCTGATTGGTTGCTTGGTTGTTTTAAAGTGGTTGTCATTCTTATGAACTGAAATTACAGAAGTGCTTCATGACATGACATTTGAGTTTCTGGTGCAATCTGACCATCTGTCATTGAGTATTTTAACCACTTGGTGGCGCCATCCACCAATGGGATTGAAGATGAGTGGCACTCGATATTAATTCACCTTGCCTTTATGGTATTTATTAACTGATATTTGTGTGGTATCACTCTAAAATTAATTATAGGTTTATTATATGTGTGTATGTATGACACAGTTACACTGTATTTATAAGATTAAATGACATTATGTACGATACTCATCATCACATCCCCACTTTCCACTGCTGGGTGTCCAGTACTCTATTATTATTGATAACCAATATGCACTTTAAAATATGCACCTTAGTTGAAGCACGTATAGTTGTTGATGCGTATGTGTGTGTGTGTGCGTGTGTGTGTGTGTGGTCTAGGACGTGTTCCTCATGTTGTGGGGATGTAAATCTGTTTACGCAGTCATGTTGTGGGGACTTGCCTCCCTAATGGAGACAAAATCATTAATTTTAGGGTGAAGACTTGGTTTAAAGTTAAAGTTAGTTTAGGGTTATGTTAAGGTTATGATAAGTCTCCAGGAAATGAATGTAAGTCAATGTAATGTCTGAAGTGATGGAAACATGACTGACTGCCGGGTATCATTTTAAACTGTCCCGCTGTGTTGAATTGAATCGACTACTTATTATTAAACACCAGGAACATACAGGTCCATCGCTTTGTTTCATACACATTACCCTCTCAATTGCCAAACCACTGAAATATATTAAAAATCACACAGTGAGGAATCACACATTGCCACAACAGTGTAGATAATGAAGTGAAAAATGTGGAGAACGGGAGTGTGACAGTGGTTTGAACTGCTGTGGCTTAATTTCCTCCAAATAAGGAGATGAAGCCACAGTGTTTACTTATTTTAAAACAACACAGTAAATTGAAAGAAAGAGGTGAACAGAGGTAAAGATGCCCAAGTAAATAGGAATGTCACACACACAATTATTTGATTTGATTTGATTTTTTGTCCTCCAATCAATCCAGTGATCGAATCATTTCTGTATATGCACTGTATATCTTTCTCAGTTTCAAATATACCAGAGACTCTGCACTTCCATTTATGGTGCTGCACTAATTTGGGTGGGAACAATCCAAATAAAGTTTCACTTCTTTGTCTATGAGGAAAGTGAGTTTGTAAGTGTGACTCCTCACTCCTATTTCCAGATTGGAGACAGAAGTGAAAGAAGGCTGGGCCAACCCACGCATATCTTCAAATTAATTTCATTCATCTTTGTGTGGGAAACAGAAGTGAAAATTCACTGGTATACAGCAGTTACATCAAGCTAAAACCTTTTAACTGTACCACAGTTTCACAAGGTCTGAGTTTACGGGATTAAGCAACACTCCACATCGAGGATTAGGATCAAACAGGCTTCTGTCTCGTTGAATATCCCATTTAACGATCATTTTGTAATAATTAACCCCATCCCCTGGTTCGCACTCAGTGAAAGTCAGTCATGAGAAGAAGCTTTGTCTGATAGAAGAGGAACATCAGAGGACGCTGCCATTGTGGAGTCTCACCACACTTGACAGCTGTTTCACGTCAACCAGCCCACAGTGCACATGACTTTCTGATCTCCTCTTATGGTGTCATGACTGTACGGATCAAGCAGTTTAGGGATTTTGCTGACGTACTTTTTCTGAGCAGAAAAAAAGAGAAAAGAAACCAAAAGCAGATTAAATATCTTTGCTGAAGCGACTCATCATGATTGAAGCATTGGCATTTTAGGGATCAAAACTGTCACACTTCAACTACAGGATGGGAAAATCTCTCTAAACCCTACTTGCTGTCCACATCAACTTAGTCTTGCATTTTTCTGGCTTATGATGGTTGCTACCGACTGTTAGGTGGTGTGCAAATTTTAACGATGCCTTCAAGACTGATTATAATGTTAAATGTCTCAGGAACAGCATGCATGTCTGCCTGGGTTGCTGGGAAGTGTATAAATACCGACATAAAGATGATTAAAGGAAGATGCTGCAGCTGCACACTGCCTCAAATGCTGCAGTATGTTTCGTTCATTTATTTTTTGTATGTGTGTTTGTTTGGTAGGTCGAGGGGGCATCGTACGTCTTTATTAGATAGCTTACCGACAGGAAATGAGGGATAGGAAGAGAGAGATGGGGGAATAATGTGTAACAAATGTCCCCAGTCAAACTCCAGCTGAGAACATTGCAGTTTGTGGTCATAGCCTTAAATTTACTGATTTTTAAATATAAATGTGGTACATGATTAAAAATATGTTCATGATGTTTTACAATAGATATGAGTTGGTAAAAGTTTGCAGTGGAGGGATATGAAGACAAATTTCTCCCTGCAGAACAGTCAAAATACTGTAAGTTGATTGGCTACAAACAGCAGTTTTTAGCGGTTTGTGTTATAAATGTTATAAAGAGACTTCCTGGTTCAAACTAATCTGAAGAGTTTTAGTAATAGTTCAATAGAGGCAGCAAATCAAGACCATATGAGACGTAACAACCTTCATCCGTTCATACAAAGATCTAATTTAAACCACCCTCGTTATAACTAATTTTCGATATGTGCATGAACAGAAGAAGCTTGCACTGATGCAATGCTGCCTCTTTTAGTTTCCTAGCAAATCAGTGGTTAGCAAACACCTGAAATGATCTTCTGCATTCAAATTTGCGTGGGATTTTAAAAGAACAGGAAGAAAAACTAACTTTTCACTGACATATTTTACCTCTTCATGAGAAACACACACTTTAGTTTCTTTTCATTTCTATGTTCCTCTTTTCATCAAATACTGTAGGCGTTGAAGTCAGGCGCTCCTTCCCATAGTACAGTATATTCACTCTCTTTGACCCTCTGCTGCTCGTCAAATTAATGAGTGGGAATATAAGAGGGACTTGGTATTGCTCCATAGCTTGAGATTCGACTTTGATGTGACAAGGTCATCTGGGGGAAGGATTTTTTTTCTTTTTTTTTTCTGGCATTAGAGAATGAGGGATATAGGTTTCACATAGCACAGTTTCTGGACTGAACCATCGTTTACAACTGCACATGAGAAAACAAACCAAGCGGGGAGATGTGACAAGAACAGACCATCAAAGCGCAACAGCCTTTCTCTTTTGTATTTGAGCTAGTCGCCAAGCATGAGATCACTTGTTACTAGGCTACGGAAGGGTAAATTTTACCCTGCCAATCAAAGTGTGTAGAGTTCATCAGAGAATAATGTTGCTGCTGCTGTAGGATTTCTTTCCCAGTGTAAGCCACAGGGAACGAAATACAAAGACCAGAGCCAGATAGATACTTCTCAGGCCAATACGCAGGCAACCCATCCTTTAAAGTTGACATTTAAGCGGTTATATTTCGCCTGCTTTTTGTCTCCTAAATTTGGAGCAGGATGTAAAATGTACTGCTATAATAGTCATCCGTGCAAGAGGAAAGGAAGGAAGAGGTGAAAGACTGAAACATGAAAAGGGCTTGACTCTCTTGGACGTTCCTCTCAGACTTACATCCATTAAAAACAATGCTGTGCCTCACACCCACTCCCTCTGAGTGCACAAAAATCAACTCTGACCCACTGTTGGATCTCGGCTCAAGAAACGCCCACAGATGAACCTTTCTGCTTACCACAATAAAAAAAAAATTGGCCTTAATCTGCATTTCAGAGGAGGATTTTATGCATGGGGCCATCATGGGAATTTCCCCAGAAGTGCTAAAGAAAAGACTAACAACACGTTTACCATAAAGGCTTAAAGATGCATTCATTTAACCACTTCTGGCCTGTTTGATTAAGTTAAGCAGGCATGGAAATTCAATCTTAATCAGCTGCTTAACCAGAGGAAAAAAAATAGGGTTTGTTTTAGGTGTTCTTACATGGGAATATTCACTGTGTGGACTCTTCTTTTTCATTTGATAATAACAAACCTAACAAGTGCTACATGTATCACCTTGAGCAATAATTTCACTATTTAGCCGCATTTATCTCCATGGCCGGCTCTACCTTTTAAGAGTGCCCTGTGGCAGATCGATGGAGCCTCTCACCCGTCACCCGTAAAGTGCACACAGAGACCAAGAAACCAACTACTACCGGAGGTTTTCTTTGTGCTGAAGCTTTCAGTTAGTTTAAGGCACTTCGATGCGAGAACAGTATAAACTGAAATAGTCTAAAAACCAAATTTAGACCCATCTAAAAGACAAGGCCACACAATTAGGTAACAATGCAGGACCAACCTAAGGTAATTATTTAAATGGTGCAAAATCCTTAACACATGTGCAATTAATTAAAATACACACAACAAATGCCTGTAGATGTAGATATTTCACATGTAGAAAAAAAAATCCTCCTCATGTATGTTAATGAGGTGGACAAAATATTAGGAACACTTTTCAATATAATGCACTCCAGTACACCACCACCACCATCCACTACGACTCAATAACAAACATAAAGTCACAAAAACTGAAAATGTATAAGCGTCGTAAAAGTAGAATTTATGGCAGAGCTGTTGTATTGAATTGCATTAGATTGCTTAGGTGTTCCTAATAAAGTGCTCAGTGAGTGTATATTTATAATTAACATCTGATAAATTAACATATGAGATCTCACAATTCACTGGATCCCTGTGGAAACACTAGGTCATAGGTCAAATATGACTGCAAAGGATACAATTATGGGGGAAAAAAATCCTCTCAGGTGTTTTACATTAAAGATCCTCTCCGGACATGTATTAAGACATATAAATATACTCTGGTTGGATGTGCATCTGATATGGTTTTTCCACAAAAAAAGTCAAATTACAACGTTAAAATCCTTAAAATGGCATCTACTCCTCCCTCATTAAAAATTCCAGAATGTATGAATGTGTAAATATATTTCATTTCAGGAATTTAAAGTTACTACAAGGACATTTTAACTGGTTTTGAAACAGTCTCATGATGCCTCTGATGCCTCTGTATGACCCACTTAAACAAACAAGACCATCAGTGAGAACATTGGCTATTTCTATATAGTTACTCTAAATGCCTGCCACTCGGTTGGATTCCCCGCAAAATCAGACGAAATAATTTATGGCACACAGACCAGAAGAGCCAATGTTTACATTACATGTAGCATTGTAGCATGAGGGAGTACAAAGACCTTACTAGGATGAGGGAACGACATTTCTCTTAGTTTGATAACATCAAAAGTAAAGTTAGACTTGCTGTCAGCTTCCTGACTCATAATTATAAGAGACGAGAGAAAAACAGAGATTGAGCTGATAGCACAGGAGAGAAGAGCAGCGGTGGTTGAGCGAGCTAGAGAGTGAATGAGGAGAGTGAGCGGCGGTGTAGCCACAACATAGGAGTGAATGTGAGAAAAAAACCATTATTTTCTTATTGTTTCAGCACAAAGCACAAATAAACACGCCCACACATCCGCACAACCCTGCGGGAAGGTGCTGCATTGCAAAACAAACAAGTAAGATCTTTCTTTCACTCGCTTCCAAAACAAATGCACGCGCTAGCCAAGATCTTTACAACATAAGGCAGTGGTGCTCATGGGAAATGCAGTCTTAATTTAAGAAAAACACTACCGTTTTTGTCCACAGGGGCTGCTAAAGTCAACACGAAATGAAAGTTCCTTGTAGTAACTTTAAGTGCTGAACACAAGATGCCTCCTCCTCCACTGAAAAGTCTATTCATAGTGTGTGTGCACTGGAGGCTTCAAGTTTCCACTCTTGTGTATGTTTCATATGGGAGCACAACTGGCTTCCAAACTAGTAAAGATGTCACAAATCATGCTAGTAGACTCGCTCTTTAAAATCAGATTTTCAATGAGCACAGAGAAACTTTCCACTTTCAGCAGCAGATAAATGTTAAAAAAACATATACATCAATCTGCAGGATGAAGCTAAAACATCCAACTGTAGCAACAGGAAAACATATTTCCCCAAGGAAACATTCAATTAGGTCATAGGTCAAATATGACTGCAAATGAATTATGGGGGGAAAATCCTCTCAGGGGTTTTACATTAAAGATCTTAATCAAGACATTTCATTTAATGCAGCACATTATCCATTAACGCCTCTTTTGTTTCCATGGTGATTTACTGCTTTCTTGGATTTAGTGGGGTTTTTTGTCATCAACGGTAGAGAGGGCGTGGGGGCGTGGTTACAATCAAAAGCCAAGTCGCGATTGGTTGAGAGCTGAAGCGCACGTGCTCCTGCTGCCTAGGAGTTTACAGCCTCACAACAAGCTCGAGCCCACACAAGCTACACAACGTCCAGTGCGCGGCTGCCGTCCTCCAACGTCCCGTCGTCCTTTTAACTGACGAAAAACAGCTCTTTATTAGTCAAAAAATCTGGCAAAAATAGCAGCAATGAAGGAGCAGGCGCGTGTTTTCCTATGGCTGCAACTTTTCACAGCTTGTTTGGTGTTTGGAGTGAACGGTAAGTTGACTCTTTGTTTTTGTTTACAGTTTAAACCGCCGCCGTTAACGTCCTCGGACCGTTGCTCATTAGCGCTGCTGTTTCAGTTAAGTTGGTAGCTAGTTGAGCTGTAAAAGTTGTCTTCCCCCCCATATTTTCTCAAATCTTTTCTCTCTTTGGAAATGTTGTTCATTTGCTGAACACTTTGGTGTGTTTTTTTTTAATTCGGAAAGTATGTTCGGTATGTGATGATATAATCTCAGCCTGGCACAAGTGGCACCGTCAATTCATCACCAAAGTAACGGGGCGGTGGGCACAAGTAGGTTCACAAGTTCAAGCGACCCTTGAATAAGCGGACAGGACGTGTGGGAATGTAAGATATGAGACATTGCCTGGCTCTGAAACTGCAAGATTAGATTGTTGTATGTTTTAAGGCCACATCCTTATCTAATAATTAAATCAGAAACATAAGCATTTGAAAGCGATATTATCTGGGTGTTTTTCAGGTTTTGTAGGCCAGAATGTATGGTTACTGAATCAATACCTTAGGGCAATTTTGTGCACAATGCCCCCCTTTTTATGAGGCATACAGGGTGGCTATTATACTTCTCCGATGTTAACCTTATGCCATTGGCGTTTGGTATTGTTTGCATTTGTATGCATCAAACACATTTAGGCCGACGGACAAAAGGTAAAATGGCCTGATTCTCCTTTCCCTTTATTCTCTGCTCACATACCAAGGAAAGGCATCACATGTCACACAAGTGTTTTCGTTGGTATGATGGTGTATTTTCCAAATGTAAAAAATGTTCCTGTTCCACTCTTCAAACATTTAACAAAGAGCAGAATTCATAACTTGGGTTGGTGCTGTGGTGAAAAACAGATGTGTTTGTATCAGCAGATGAAACATTTGGACTTTTGATTTTTTTTTTTTTTTTTTGAGCAGACAGTCGACCTTTTGACATTTCCTCCAGGCTTCAGGGATCAATGCTCAGTACCAGAGGGCAGGCATATTTTCAATACTTTATAGATTTGTTATAAAATGTGCAGGAAAGTGTCTTGTAAATAGTTACTTAAAGCACAAGATCATACATTCATCATCATTCAGTTGACATGGTCTCAAAATGATTTAATCAAATCTGAATGCAGCATTAAGTCTGTATTTATATTATTTGTTTCAAGAAATGTAGCCCTCATAAAAATCAAAGTTTATTTTTGAGTAGTGTGCACATACTTTCTGATGCTTTTGTTTATCCAATATGTTGAGCAACACACTACAGGCTGCAGATGCAAGCATGTGACTTCATTAGGGGACGACAGAGGACTAATGCAGGTGATTACTTTGGACAAAATAATTGTTTTACAGATGTCAGTGACTGCCAAAATTGACGAATACCACACAAAAAGTATTCTGCTCAACTCAGATTTAGTCTGTATTTCCATTCCTTGTGCAGTAACATCCTTATATAGACCTGCGTGTCACACAGTCTGCTAAATCCACCCTGATGCATCACTTACATTAATATTTGATACACCTTTTTTACCCTTTTGTTTGAATTGAAATTGAAAAAAGCCTAAAGAGAAGCACACATCCCAACATGTTTGTTCCCCCAAGGCACAGGGATGGTACGGCCGTGGAGAATAGGTGTGGCTGCGCTGACCATAACGTTGAGTCACTTTTCCGGATGCACTCGCCAACATAGACATGCCAGTGAACTTCCACCCACAACAGCGCTCACTGGGAGCACTCCATGCTGTCCGGGAATGGGTGGAGGGAGGGAGGGAGAGAGGGAGGGAGGGAGGGGGGCAGGACTTGTTGCTGCTGTGTCATGCAAAATGTTTACAGGGCAGAATAAGAGCTGAGAGAAGGTTGTTTTTTTTTTCCATATGTTTTACCTGATTAGGCTCGATTCAGCAGGTTGTAGCTCATTTGTCGGACTCTGTTAGCTGCTGAGGGGAGAGAAGTGGAAAATGGTGTTCTGTGTCAGGGCTGAGGCAGTCTTTTCTCACAACAAGACCACTTAGGGCAGCTGAGTGAACGGCGGCTAAATATAGCCAGACGCTGGGCCAATGGCATGGCATGGAGTGCTTGTATGTGTATAATTTGTGAATGTAGACAGGTGAATGTGAGCACCTTTTACTTGTAATTGGTGCAAATTTGTCTTGTGGGTGTCAGACGGGGCTTAATTGCCAATATATCATGCAGTTATCTGTCTTACAATATGTCAAATATCAGATATCAACCAGGAATTTAATTTGTTGCCAAGGCAATGGATGTTCTTCCTCGACCACAGTTACACCGCAAGAGTCAAATCATGCAGTGACTTTTTTTGCATGTGTTATCTAAGGCTTCATGGGGTCGTTTGATGGTTGGCCCTTTTCATCCGCTTATTCCTTCTCACTGATGTATCCCACAGTTTCCCTTATTACTGAATAGCTGTTGGGGATCAAAATGTTAGTTTTAGTTTCCTACGGTCTAAATGGGACATTGTTTTAAAGGACTTTTTATACTGGGAAGAACATGATTCTCAAAAATGCTGAAAATACCTTGTTTTACAGAACCTTCACAAATGCTGGAAGTAGAGATAAAATAAGGTTAGACCTCATTGTAACAAAACCAAGGAGTGGATTAGAGCTGAAATGATTAGACTTTTAATTAATTAGTCAATTATCAGAAAATGAATCATCAACAATTTTTCATGCAAAAAGGCCAAACATTCTAGGTACTCAAATGTGAGGATTTACGGCTTTTCTTCATGTTTATGTTGTAAATGACAGTAAACTGAATGTCAAGACATTTGAATATGTCGTTGCGCTATATTCTTTCACTATTGTCCAATGTTTATGGACAAAGCGATTAATCAACTAATCAAGAAAATATCAGGCAGACTAATCAGTAATGTAAGTAATCCTTAGTTGCAGGCCTAGAGTGGATGCTCAGGTTGAGTACTGACACCCTGAGTCCTTGTGTCAGTAAGTTTGTTAATGTGTGAGAAAGAGTAGAAGAGTTTTTTTTTCCCCATCTGCCTGTACTGGATCTTCCCTTCAGGCGGCTGTCTTCTTGAGCTCTGATGACTTTATTATAACTACTCCCACCGAATCCCTCAGGATAGGAGGCTCTTTTCCTTCCATTTGAATTTTGAATAGCTTCCTTAATCAATGTTTCATCGCAATATGGAGTATCTTCTAATTTGGGCCGCTTTTATTAGTGTCTGTCGTCCCACTTTCCAATCTGCCGTGCTGAATATTTTACACGCTGTCATGTGAGCTTAAACACTGAGCCAAGGAGAAAATTGGCGGCACTCAAATCCAAGAAACGCTTACAGCAGGTATTTCATATTCATATTATCAGAGAAATATTGACAACTTATCGACAGTATTGCTATACAGTATAGGTACATCTCCATTCAGTTTAGACTGTTGTTGCGGCACTAATTCCAGGCTTCATTTCAGTTACAGTACGTTCAGAGAAAAGCTTGTTGTCTTGTTGATGGTGCGTGACGCTTGTGTGTATTTTTAGCAGCTGGCCCTCATTTTTTTCCTTTTTTTTTTGACGGAGCAGCAGCAGCAGATGGCTGTGCTGCTGTGGAGTAGCACTCGCAGATTACAGAAAGCTCACCTGCAGCTGGAGTCCTGCTCATCTTAGTATTGAAAAGGCTGAGGTTATTTAAATCTGGAGTTCTCGACTTTTACATATAAATGAATGTGCGTTACATTCAAGCCTTTAACAAATGAGTTGACACAATGATGATTAAGCCTATCAACAACAGGTAAATCTCTCTGTATTTCGCTGTATATCAGAGTTTTTAAATCTGGCGTCTGTGGCGACATTCCTGTGCTGGCACACCAGTGGTGATGCATTTTACGTCAACCAGCAATTATTGATTTGCCAGAGATGGGGGGAGCAACCACGGATGTATAATAAGAACTGGATACAGCTTTGGAGACGGGGCTCCGTTCATTCTTCTGAAAGTTGCTCAGTGACGCATGAAGCCAAAAAAGCCACTTCCCGCTGTAAAGAAATTACCCGGATGACTGCATATTGTTCATGCTCTATGGGCACTGGGGCCCAGAAACTTCCACCAGCCAAGCCGGCTAACTTCCAGTTTAGCCCTCCGCTAATTTGAATGGTGATAAAATGATTCAATCGTGTGGATTGTGATGCTCAAAAAGCGACAGAGTAGGCTAGAGCAGCTATGAGGCATACGTCATAAGCACGCGTCGACAGTGTTTGTGTAATTACTCTCACTGCTAGAAGGGGGAGACAAAAGTTACGCGCTGCAGGTTTCAGGACCCGGGTAGACCTGGTCTTGATAAATCCACTTCCTGTTACACATATTCAGGTTACCTCCTCCTTACGTTTCAGGACTCAGGTAGGTAAGCTGGTCATCAGAGTGGATGAGCACTCTACAGGTGTCAAGCCTTCTTATTATGCTTCAGCACATCCAGTTATAACAAGGACTGGAGGTGTGTGTGTGTATGTGTGTGTGAGACACAGACTTCTCTTCTTGGCTTTCTGGAACACTGAGTTCCCACACTCGCCCGCCAGCCTATATGCTCCAGCATGCCAGTTTGTGCGTGAGAGAGCAGAGGGCAGAGCGTTTACTGTTTTTAGGCCTCGGGACACGTCAAATATAAGCACTGACGTAACCACAAACACACACACACACACGCACACATACACACGTACAGTATATTCACATGGCCATTCACATGTATCCTCTCCTGTGTATTTATCAACCCCTACGCAACCAGCGGGTACGTAGAGGTCTTAGTTTGTTTGACTTTGTAACTTTGCAAGCTCATTTCAAGCAAGCTTGCCACTTTCCATACTTCCCTTTTTAAAAAGCAAATTCCCTCAAATCCCTTTTAAACTGTCTGAGTATTATAATTTGTGTACCATTTTCACCAATGGCTGCACATTGTGTATATTGTGCAAGTAGCCAGCTTTGTTAGTGAACCCTCTCTGAAACACAGCAGCCACCAGAAATAATTTTGTTTCCTGTGAAATTGATTTAAGATTGTCTGCTCACTTATGTCAAGATGATTTTTATCCAAATTGCTATTTTATCTCCGTAACCAGTCGCTGTTTCTCTAATACGGCTGCAGTAAGTGGCCTGAAAGAGTCCTCCCCCACATCTTCATTCTCAACCGCATCCTCAATCATGGCGCAGAGTCCTTAACTGACTTTCTAGAGCAGGTTTTGCCATGCTGGTCCATAGTGCCATACTTACCATTCTGGTCACTTGTGCCAAAACCAGCCTCAATGGCTACATTTATTAAAGATATGAGCAAAGTGTTTTTTGAAAGGACAGAATATCCACCACACCACACTTCTTTTATGATATTTGATATGTTCTGACATGACGTGATATGAACAACCAAACTCCAGCTCTGTCCTCATATCTGAGGCTTTTACAGAATCGTATACACCCTCTTGTTGGTGGGTCTCATTGTGGATTTGAGTAATTATGTGATGATGTCTCTAACTGCTCGGTGTTTTTGGTCTGGTATTTGGACCTCATTCTTGGGCTGAAGCTGCATGGGAAAGGCACAGACCATGACTCATAAGGAGTGAGAAAAACACAATGCCCTGTGGAAATGGCTTGCCCTGCCAAACATAACTCCACATACCTTCCTAATCTGTCACTGTGGTTTGAATAAAGTGGGGCACCATGTAAGGTGCTTTTAACCCTGGTGCAAGTTTGATAAATGTATTAAATGCATTTTAAATGGTTGACAGACTTTATTTACTTCACTATTAAATGCTGCCAAATAGATTTGTTTGTGGCTGTATCCTTGGATTACAGCCACAAAATAGTATTTAGTCAGATTTTGTGCTTGTAGGATGAAAACAACTGATGTATTGTTTTTGGAATTGAACCCATGTTTGCAGGTCCATGCACATTTTAAAAAAATGTCAAGAGAACATTAACGCACTAAGGTTTGTTTTCATTGTGGTTCTTGTAATAAAGTGATTTAAGAGTTGGTACTTCAGAAACAATCTGGTATTGTTTAAATCAAATGTTGTAATCTTGTAGAGATTTCTCAATAAACGAAACCGAAACTTACAGCCAATAAGTAATATGCTTAACTGAAACTGTACGTGTCTGGCAGCTTTTCATGTAGATAATGAGGAAGAACAAGTCTCTTGTTTCCTCTGAATTGACAGAGAAGCCTATAGTTGATATTATAGTTATAGTGGAGTCAAAACAACGTAACTGTTTTCTTTTATTCTTGCATTTGTTGCTTTCTTTGAATCTCATGACCCTTGTGCAAAGCAAAACCTGTCTAAATCCCACTGTATTTAAAATATACAGTTTGTATATTTTCATTCCAGTCTACTTTTATATAGACGTCTCTGATTTTTTTTTTTAAGTTGCTCTGATGGTTTGACCACCGTCTCATGACTGACCACCTTGACTAATATATCACTCATTTCATTTCCTCAATAAATCCACACAGACTGCTGACTAACTTACCCTTTAATCACGGTCGACCACAAGCAACATTCACAGAGACAGTGAAATGGAGTGGGATGTCTCTCTCATTTTGACTTTTATTTGTATCTTGAATGTTCTGATTTCATTGCAAGTTCATCATCAGTATAATTGTTCCGATAAGATATCAAATTTACTCAATTTTTGCAGCGTCATCGTTCAGCGTTGTTATTTCTCAGCGTTAATACATTTGCAGAAGGGAGCTGTCTAGTGTCGGAAGGGAGGTTGTAGTTCCTTCCCAAAGATAAACAGGCAGCAACTCTTGGATAAGGATGTGTTGGTGGTGCCAGGCAAGCCTGTTGTCTAACTGTCCCACGAGATGTGAATGCACTTGAAGGCCATGACACTGGATACAGCACTGATAACACTGGACGTCCATGGGAAATGCAGTTCAGTGTATAAACAACCACAGGATGTTTGCAAAGTAGATTTCTTTCTTTCTCGCGCTCTCTCTCTCTCTCTGTATCTCAGTGGATTTGGCACAAATCTACTCTACATTTCTTTGATTGCTAATGGATAAATAATGGGATCCAGATTTGGTGCACTAGAGGTTAAAAACAGAGCTGCTAATTGTCCAGTTTACAAACTACACCATATCCATTTGTAATTTAATTTTCTTTTTTAATCATTTTGTCTCTATGAAAACCAGCGAGGTAGCTTTCACAATGCTGCACTGTTGGTGAGTGTTCCCACTGAATAAACTACTTGGAGTGCTCTCATCCTGAGTGTTTGTGAAGAACGAGAAAAGATGTGTGGTGTGGGGTTAAAAAGATGCGGAGGACACAGCGATGCTCTGGAAGTTGAAAACCGCTTGGAGATGCCATTTTCAGGCATGGTCTTGTGGCCTCTGAGAATTATACCTTCAGCAGAATTAAAAGGTCACTTTTCTTTAGTGTCGAGCTCTAAAAAAAGATTTTTATCTACTCCCACGAGTCTGCTTTGTTTGAGGTGGAAAGAGGTACCCCACTGAAATGCTGAAAAAGTAGGGTTCAGAGATCCTTTTTAGAATGTATGGCAGACACTGTGGTGCTCAAACCAACAATTTCACACTTGGGGTCCAACCTCCATTTCCCCAACAAGTATGCAAATGATAAGTGTTAACTCAAAAAAAACCTCCCCTGTCTTCATGGGTGTTTAAAAGCTCCCACTTATTTACTTCCTTTTGTGTCATAATAGTGTATAATTGAAAAGTTCATATCCAAAACACTATGTACTGTATTGAGAAAAATTCATGGTTCATTTTCAGTATCTTGTAGACCTAAATGCTAAAATTCTTTTATTTTGTCAAGAGCTCAACTACTGACATACTTAATTTCTCATTTTTTCCATTCATTATTTTGTAAGCAATGTTTTCATTCCAAAGGGCAAAAATCTAATTTTGGACCAGATCTCTTTGACAATAAATCATAGCTCATGCAGTCTTCATGCTTTTGAAAACCACTGCATGCCTCTTGATTCTTTTTTTTTTTTCCCCCCATCTACTTCTAGTTGACGGGTTCTCCCTCATGCCCAGAGAGCTGCCTGATTGTCAGGTTCAGGCCAGGCAGCAGTGACGTTGGTAGAAGCATCTAGTGTTTGTGTTGTGTTTACAGTGTTGTGATGGCTTACTCAGCTATTCAGGCCGTCACATCCGACCTGCAGCAGGCTCTGGTATTCAGCAGCACAACAAGGGAATGGAGTGGAAAATGTAATAATAGAGAAAACATCTGATTATTGCTTAAAACTGCACAAGGGCCAAAAATGGACCAAATGTAAACGTGCACAGAGACAAAGGCACAACTCCTCCAGTCACAATTTACAATTTACAACTGGTACAGTGTCTCATAGTCCTCTTCCTGTCCTGATGTAGCCTGGAAAAGTCAGATGTTGGTTCCTGTACCAGAGGATATTGTTGACAGGAAACGCTGAGCTGTCAGGCATTTATGAATGTGAAATTAGGAGTGCAAACCACAGCTGGGTCAAATGACATTCACAAGCACTTTTTATGGGGGTTTTTTTGTGTTTTTTTTTCTTGTAGCAGTAAGAAAGATTAGACAATTTAGAAACTCAGTCTTGTGAACCCTACCTTTATTGAGAGCTAACACTGTCTTACATGTGTTTTTGAAATAATCCTCACTCATCTGCTCATGTAAGAGCTAGAAACTAACTGAAACTGAAGCAAATTTTTTATAGTGAGAAAACATCAACTTGTGAATCACCTTGTCACTCCCCCCCCCCCCCCCTCTCTCTGCAGGTGATTACTGTAAGGTGAATGTGTGCAGTAATGGCGGAACCTGTGTGGCCGGGGCAGGAGCTCCGTTCATCTGTATCTGCCCTGATGGCTTCTCTGGAGAAACCTGCAATGAGACTGAGACTGGTAAGCCGTCACTTTGGTTAAATGTACACAAACCTAAAAGATTTATTACATTTTCTAAAAAACATAAAGATCAACCTTAACCCCATTTGTAAAAAATTTAAAAAAAGAAAACATTAATAAATTATTATATATTCTAAAGGGCCCTGCAACCCCAACCCGTGCAAGAATGATGCCATCTGCGAGGTGACAGGCCAGACCCGCAGAGGCGACGTCTTCAACGAGTATGTCTGCAAGTGCCAGCCGGGTTTCGAGGGAGTCCACTGCCAGAACAGTGAGTCTGTATTCCCTCTTCACTTGTTGTATCAGGAGTAAATAAATAACAATTCAAAAACATGGACAGTTGCTCTTTATCTGGCCACAACAAATATACTGTATGTGCACATTTAAAAAAAAAAAAATCTGTACATTTATTTGTTGCGGCTAGATGAAAAAATGTCAGTGTATTTAAATTTTGGCTGACCCCTTTCCAGGTCTTGAGTGCCACCATAGTATAATAATTAAACGGAGCAGTTGACTATGAATCCTCAGCATTGCAAAATGCCAAAATCACTGTGCAACTCTCAGGTTCCCTCTTATGGCAACAAAAATCTCTCAAAGCTACTTAATTTTTATTTAAAGAGCAATAAAGCTACAGCAACACACTGAATTAAAAGTTTAATTGTTGCTGATATGCCAATAAACTTAATCTACTAACTGTAGTTATACATTCCTACACAATTATCTGGTAAGTCCTGTGCGGTCCTTGTTTATTTATCTAACCTTACACACTAACATGGAGACAGCTGATGTGAGTGCCGGCCACCAGGCAGCTGTCGTCCGCATGTGAGCTTCATTCACACGTCACTCAGACCAGGTTGGTTCAATCAGGGTCAGCCTGAGAGAAGGAAGCAACGGTGGGAACATGTGTTGTGCTCCTCCAAATGCCTCCAACCCTGCACACAGAGACAGATGGCTACTGTTTGCATGAGAAGGCAGCAGAATAACAGTGGCCAAGTGTGCACAAAGAACTAATTTAGCGAGGATCGAGCGAGACTTTTAGGAAAAGCCTAAGTGTATTTTTTGTTTGATCATGTGTGCCTTTTTATCCTAGGTGTCCAAGGGGCAGATTTAAGCTCTAAAAAAGGTAACAGTAGAAATGGTACTTGAAGAGAGAATGGTGTGTGTGTGTTTCTGTTATGAGCTGTGGTCTCTTTTCCTTCTTGAATCCAGGTGCTCTCTGTTCTCTTGGCTGCATGCAGAGGCCGAGGAATTCAACAAACACACACATTTTCACTGACAGGGAGCTGCTGAGGTCAGCACTATCCCTCCTTGTTTCTGAGTCAAGGCCAGCAGCAAAAGCGACAGCGAGATCATTTCAGATACGCTGCTGCCTTTTTTATCAGTTTAGCCGCCCTGACAGGAAGGAGACGTCCTATCATATTAAAAGATTTGTTATTCAACTCCCTCATGCCTCAAACCCCATTTAAACTTCTGAGCCAGTTAAGTTGTTTCCAAGCTACCGTCTGCTTTAATCTAGAATTCCCCAGCCCATATTTATGCTTCAAACACTCTCATTTGACTTTAAAAAAAAGAAGCTAATAACAGCCAAGTTATCTGTTTGTGTTTTGCCTCAACCCCTGAGAACTGCAAATCACAGCTCATCCATACATTCACAAATCCTTTGGCAGTTGCTGCCTGAATAAGAGCCCTCTGCAGAGCAGGCATTTACACTAATTAGATAATGCCTCAAGGATAACGATGAAGGGAATTTCATTTGACCGTGTTGGTTTATTAGAACCCCTCTAAGCACTTCTGGGTCATCAAGGTCCCTCTCCCTTCACAACTATTGATGATTGTGTTGTGACAGTTTAAATGTTCTCTAATTTGTGTTTGTGTGTGGGCGAGGACTGAGGCTCATGGCAGCTAGCTCCTATGGCTTGTGTGAAACAGATAAGGAGACAGGCTGTTAAAACCAATGGCTGTGGTGAACCTAAGGAGGCGTAGTGTACTGTAGTTAAACATTCAACCAGCATCCCCATACTGAGATGGATATTTTGGGGCTGAAATGTCACTATGCTCCTCTCACTAGTCAACTGTGGGGATGCATGGGAGCCTGTGTTTGGAAGATGAACTGATTTTTTTTTTTTTTTTTTTCCTTTTATCAGAAAACCAAATGCAAAGCTTGACATGCAAGTGTTGGTGAACTGGAGCCAGATGTAGAAGAATATGTTATCCTCACACAAACCACTGCATCTAAAAAAATAGAAATAGAAAAACACAACAGTAAAGATGTGGCAGACGGACTAGTTGGGAGTGAAAGTTAAAAACAAAGGACAACTGAGTTTTTTTAAAATCAATACCTAGTGCAAATGTATTATTTCATTTCTGAATAATTTCTCCTTAAAGGACTAAAATTCCTCTGAGAAACACACCAAAAAAAATCTACTGGAAAAATCTTAATCACATGTGCGCTGCACATCCCACATGAACAGCCACACACGGCTCGTGATCTCATATACAGACTGTTTAGCATACACATACACACATGGCTCATCCCTCGTGCCAGTCTAGCCAACAGAAAGTGGCGGTCCACGCTGAGCGCTCGCAACGTCAGTGCTGCTACTGTTGCCGGGCGAAAAAGTGAACGCGGAGGCGGAACGGTGAATTAAGTCTGCCCTCCTGACAATGTCACACTCACTACTCAGGTCTGACTGCAGCACTTCTGACTGTCCTGTCGAATTGGCCTAAAAGCCTTTAGAGGTTGTAAGGAAGGAATGTGTGTATGTGGGGGGGACTCAAGTATGGAAATGCAAAGAAAGAGAGAGAGATGTCAATAGCTGTTCAATTCACTACGGGCCAAAGCAGATGGATGGAAACAGTGAGGGAAGGAGGAGGCTTTTTTTCTTGCCTACAGCTTCTAAATCTCCGATTTTCATAACAGATTAAGGCAGTTATTTGCTTTTTTGAAGTTGCTAAGGGGTGTGTGTGTGTATGAGTGTGTTCCTGTTTCAGTTGTTTGTGTTTTCAGCTCCTCCCAGGATGTGGTAGTGTGGGCAGACTGGGCTTCATGCCCCCTATGGAGAACAGGGTGTGCGTGTCTGTATATAATGTATATGTGCTTGTGCTTGTGTGTGTTAGTGCTGTCATGGATCTGACTAAGCCTGGCGTGCATTTACTGGTTTACTATTGTCTGCATTAAACAAGCTTGATTGGCCTATTAGATCTTCAAAGCTGCTTACATGGAATCATAACATTATCTCAAGTAAGAGAAGCAGCTGTAAAGTGTTTTGACTGGAGAAGCCGGACCTTCACAGGCAAACATCAAAACAAAAACAGAAACAGACTAATCACAATTGACCACAGACATGCGGAGTCAGTACATTAAGTATTGTATGCTTACATCTCCTCTGACCACTAAGCAGTTGGGGGTCGAGTGTCTTGCTTGAGATCCTCCCAGAACTACAGTAAGCACATTTGTTGTAACCATGATGTGGTGTTGAATAACTAGACGCTCAGCAGGGGGAAATCCATACAGTTAGAACTTCCAAGACTTTTTCAGCCACAATGGCATGAAGTCATCACTCTTACTTCCTCCAACTAAGATGTTCTTAAAATCCCCTCTGTATTTTTGTTGTAAGGAAAAAGAGCCGTTAATAAATACACAATTGAATATACATTATACAATTAATACTTTTTTAAAATAAAAAATATATACTGAGTTAAGGTAAGCTGATGTGACATTAGGAATCTGCAGTTCAAACTTTAAACATTGAATAATATTCATATTAACATGTTGCAGCTTTAAGATACAGCTATCGTTTACCAGTACACAAGATCTTATGTCACCATGCCTTGATCCATTTAGGCTGAGCGTTAGGAACACTGCTTTAAATAATGTGCTCTGTAAATATATTTTATGACATCAACAGTTTCATCTTAGAGCTCTGCATCTCTCCAGCAGAGAGTGACACCCTGGCAGAGATCTGAATCAGAGCTATTCTGGGTCCCACTTGTACTCCCTGGTGTACTGCAGCCAGTCCAGTCCACAGAGTCCACAGCAAATTACACATCTGGAAACATTTTGATCCCTTTTTATTTAATAATGCCATTGTGGTTTGATCTGGTGACCATAATGCCTTTAATGCACCCCCTTGGTTGCTGTACCATGGCAACGGTGGGCGTGGTAATTAAAAATATGTAATTTTCTTATTTTATATGGTCATTTGTGGGAAGAAACAAAACTAACTTTGCTTCTATACAACAGTAACATTGTAAATTTTGTGTTTAAGAGGTGGAAAGTGTATATTCATAATGATTATACCATAGAATTTAAGAAATTATGTAGTACTATATTATATATTTAGGACAATACATTATTGTGGACAAAAGTCAAAAAGGTATTGTTGGTGAACCATGAAAATCACAGATGATTTACCTCCAAACCTCAGTCTGAGTACCTCATGGGCTGAGGCCTCACACTGTTCAGTATGGAGAACATAACTTGACACAATCAACAGGTTTGGGCTGTCAGATGCAGGCTTGCACCTTTATTTAGGCCCAAATCCTACTGGCTGCAGCACACACCCTGGACGTGGATAGCTTTGTTGATTACCACGTGCGATGCCAGCTGACCTTGGCTTTTCCTCGATCTGGGTCAGGTTTCAAACAAGCTGCGTGGTATTTGTATTGGTTTTCGCTTCATGCTTAGACAGATATTGATGGTCTAAATATTGTGATAGTGTGTAGCATGTAGCTGTAGGGTATGTTGGATACAGGCCATGCACATGCACTAGCCCCTGTAATCCATATGTATGTGCAAACAGTGTGCTGATAGCGGGTGCTGCTAAATATGTAACAGCTGATAAGGTGTCAGTATTGTTTTTCTGGTTGACATTTCAGAGTTACAAGGTCTTCACCCTGAAGCATCTCCACAAGCCTGTCATAGTTACAGTGACTCAGAGCAACATGAGTGTATACATTTCAGGCGTGCATGGCCCCAGTGATAAACAAACCTATAAGCCAGACAGTGTTGCCTGTCTAAGGGATGTTGTGTGCTCCTCAGGCTCCTGACCCCTCCTCTGGTTGTCAGATAACTGGATTAGAGTCTGGAGTTGACCAGGCTGTGTGGTCCTCCTGGTGCCCAATCCTCTTACTGTAGAGAGGGTCACCAGCTGACGCATGTCAGGACTTGACCAGAGTGTCAATCAGTCTGTCATCAATTACTGTTATAGGTCTCTGGGTTGTAGGAGATGTATTTTCTGATATGGGGGAGATCTTAAAGTCTAAACTAACAAATGCTTTAGAAACTGAGTCAGTTACGACATACTTGACTTTTTATTTTTGTCTTCCATATAATGAATAAATGATGATTTTTTTCATCCATCTTTAATCCAACAGCTGTCTGATTTGAATTAAACCCAAAGAAAGTTTGTGAAGAAGAGAAACCTTTTAAACTTTGACCTTCTCTGGTTGAGGATGCCAACCATTATCTGCTTTGACTAAATTTGGTCACAAACCACAAATAACAACTGACCTAACCAATTAGATACTACACATTCCTTCTTTGTTATAGTTTCAATAGCTTTTTATTTTACTGTTACTCTGATTCAGTATCCTAATTGAAAATATTTTAAATTAAATTTAATTGCATGTAGCATCAAAATAAGTTTAGAAATTCTTAAAACCTGAAAATACCCTGATAGTGGGAATATATCAGCATATCTAGGTAGCTGCTACCTACTGACTTGTTCCATGACAGTAAATTGATCAAAGAGCTCATTTACAAAGTGTAGAGTTTGAAGTTTAAAATATTCCACTTCTGCTGCTGCTAGAAATAGTCTGTTTTGGATGATTAAGTATGAGCTCACAGAGCCAGAAGTGACATGACTGTGGACCTTGTTAGTTTGTGGATGCACATTTCAAAATGACTGTATTCCTACTGTGACTGTGTGAAAATGAATGTTTGGACATGGAGCTATTTAGAGAGGGAACATGTGGGTAGGGAGATACTAACGTGTGTGGTAGAAACATAACATCGGTGTGTCTGGGGTTTTTCTGTGCATTTTTTTCCATAACAACAGCCACCAGGGATGAAACACTATGAGACTGACTGAAACTCCCCTGTTTGTGTACAGTCATCTGCACAACCAGCTAAAATTGTGCCTTGTTCCATGTATATGTGGTCAATATAGAGTATGTTCAGAGCTGGTTTAGTCACACCGGCAGTTCTTGTGGGTGAAAGATGAAACATTCTGTTGATTCGTTTTCTTCTTTATCCCTGAATCATCTGCTACTCACTTTGAGTCAGACAGATAGGGTTGGTGAGGGCGCCATCAAGAGGTTATACAAAGAATTACAGAGAAATTAAACAGATTGCACTAAAATGTCTCTTATGACGCTTGGCTCCTCTTTTAAAATGAATGTCACTGTGGTGCAAATCTGCTTGCGCGATGAAGTTTGAGAATTTTCTGCATGATATTTTTGTAAATATCCTCCAAGGTTTATACTCAACATCCTAACCATCAGATCTCCTGGTGCAGCTGGTTGTTCGACTCCATATATTTTGATCAAAGCCACACTGACAGTAGTTATTATTCACACTCTCCACTTAAAAAGAATCATATAATGTTGCTCTGAGGAAGTCAAACTAATAATAAAACACAAGCTCCTCTTGTTTACCTTCTGTCTACCACAGCTTTAGTACTGTTGGCATGCTTCAACTAACCTCCACTGTGAAACAGTTGAAGAAAAATCAAAACTTGACTCTCAAGCATGATATGTAATTCACTCACACTTCTATCTGTAATCTACTCTCTGATCAGCTGATAACAGTTGAGCAGCAAGCTGTTTGCAGTAAGTAATGATGTGATTCTCTCTCTGCAGATGTGAACGACTGCGCTGGCCAGCCATGTGAGAATGGCGGCGTCTGCAGGGACCTGGAAGGAGACTTTAAATGCCACTGCCCGTCCCCTTATGTGGGCAAACATTGCCAACTGCGTAAGTGTGACCGGTCAGCACTCCACATTAAAACATGCTCTAACATGAGGGCCAGATTCATGTCCTGTCTGAGATTAGAGGGGGAAAGCAACTTATACTTTGGTAATGTATATTCTGTCTGTGTTTGTGTTTTCCTGTATCTCTACACTTTTACATTCCCTCAGGAGAGCAAAATGAGTGAATGAAACGTTGTACTATTGCTGGTGTAAGAGAAACACAGCAAAGGGAGGAAGTGCCACTGAGGGGACACATTGAAGTTGACGGGTGTTGGGAAGGCAGCCAAACTGCTGGGTTTTAGGATGATCAATAGGCAGCATATAGAGACTGCGCTCAAATGAAGAATCAATATTTTCTTCTATTAAGCCGATTCAAAGCTCTGCATCCGTAATGATTTTATGGTTTACACAGCTCAGTGAAGGTAGAGGTAGGTGCTTCGACTGAATGTGTATGTGACCATATATATATATCACACACTTCTATTTCTTATCAGGTTCAGCTGTAATATCATTGTACTTCTTCTCCACAGCCGTAGTGTTATAAAGTCGTCTGAATTCATGTAGAGTAGGTGAATTTCAGGTTGATTTAAAAAAAAATAAGGCTGATAAGAAAGCTAAATTTCTTCTGGAGAAATGTTGCTTGGCCATGTAAAAGATTTTGATATGTTAAATTTGTATCAGGGCCACAGTAGGTAATCTTACACCGATGTTTAAATCTACTCCTTACATCTCCTCCTCAGGCTGTATTTCCCTACTCGGCATGGAGGGAGGAGGAATCGCTGAGTCCCAGATCTCAGCCTCCTCAGTCCGCTACAGCATGCTGGGGCTGCAGCGCTGGGGCCCTGAGCTGGCTCGCCTCCACCACAAGGGACTGGTCAATGCCTGGAGCGCCGCTGCACATGACAGGAACCCATGGATAGAGGTGAGACCACCGATACATTACATTAACAGTGCAAAGTTAATCAGGTGGATACATAACAGAGATCAAGACTGATACATTACATTGACATATGGAGATGTTTAGCTGCCTGCAGGTATTCCAAGTTTTCAGTCACTGTTTTTGTAGATCCTGGACCCAGAAATGTTTATGTAGCCAGTCACAGCAGGCTAGAAATACTTGTTGTGCAGTTAAAGGAAGGATATATATTTCAAAGTAATACAAGTTATGTTATTGATTAATTTGTCATCTTTACTGATTAGTTTCACACAGTTTTTTTAATATATATATATTTTGACAACTTTTTACCATCTTGACATTACCTGATTTGATTTTACGACACTTGACATTTCAGTTGAACTTTTGGATAGAAATTCTCTTTAAAAAGAAACTTGAATTAATGAACTCATGTTGAATCTTTTCCCACAATTCCAGATCAACATGCAGAGGAAGATGCGCTTTACAGGTATCGTGACACAAGGTGCCAGTCGCATTGGGACAGCTGAATTCATCAAGGCCTTTAAGGTGGCATCCAGCATGGACGGCAAAACATACACAATGTACAGAATTGATGGAGAGAGGAAGGACCGCGTAAGAACAACACAATGCAGCATAAAATGATGATTTTATCGTTCCCTTATTGAAAGATGTGGCACTTATGACACATCAACCTTGACACGCACACAGACACACACACAACACGTCACCATCTGTTTCCAAAATGTAGAGTTTAACCACTAGAGGGCAGAGCAACCTTTCTATACAAATGAATCAAGTATCTGGTCACATTTTACTGGAACTACACCTGTTATGTTTTTTATACTTTAAGAAACAAAAAGTTTTATGTTTGATGTTTATTATACAAGGAAAGTTCATGTTTGTGTTATTAAACTTTGCTTGAAAAAGAAATGCAAGTAGCATTACTTCTTCTGGAGGTGTTTTAATGCAGTCTGCATTAAAACCACCACTGAATATCAATTATTAGTTTTACTCATCACTTCTAAAAATAACAAATTAATAATACACTTGATGCAGTTTTCAATCTCCAATTTCTTTCCTCCTCTTTTTTTTGTAGGTATTTGTGGGAAATGTAGACAACGACGGTACCAAGACCAACCTGTTTGACCCCCCAATCATCGCTCAGTACATCCGCATTATTCCTGTGGTGTGTCGCAAGGCCTGCACTCTGCGCATGGAGCTGGTTGGCTGTGAGCTCAACGGTAAAGTCACACAGCAAACATACAACAAACTCAAGCTGCATGTACATTAGTTTTCAGTTAACTGATGTTTGTTGGCGACTGAAACAAGTGTTTCACATTTGAGTTCATTTGAACTCCAGGTGGGAGAAACTGTTACCAGAAAGGAAAGTGTCATCCACCAGATTTTGTTTAACCAGAATTTAGCTCATATGTTTCCTAATTATTTTCAGTTCTACATTTAGTGGTTGATCATATTTCAAAGGATGTTAACCAGAAGATTGCATTAGTCAGAAACTCTGAATGCAGATCCACACTGTCTGATGAGTCAATTCCAAGATGATCCCACGACAGCATTTATCAAAACCATATGGTCATAATTTGCACTCATCAGATTATGATGTTTCAGAAATTTTTTCAGTGTTCATATTCATCATTCATATTCAAATTGTTATTCTAGCAGGCTAACGTAATACTTGGTTCTTTCAAGTCTTCTGTCTGTTCATCATCTCACTGTTGCTTTTAACACAAGCCAGCGTAGTTCTTTGGAACTCACTGCCCTCATTGCAGATGGTTTTCTCATTTATCATGTCAGTGTCTCTTCTCAGTTATTCTTCCCAGTTTCTGCATGACTGTAAAACTGCTATATTTGTCGCCTGTTTTGTTTTTGGAGTCACCCGTCAGTCTGGCTTCAGATCACAACTTGTATGAGTTTCGGTTCTTTGTCAGTCACAGAGAAACATATTTATTTCCACTAAAAAGAAACATACTTTAATGCAATATTCTTAATAAGAAATTTTGAAAAGATGGTTTGTTTCTGTATAGTTATTAGTCAGTATCTCAAAAATAAAAATCAATTATGTATTATGATGTAGCACAATAGCAATTTAGCATAATGCAGCATTTTATTAAATGGGGATATCTCAATGTGTGTTAAATGTAATTTAATGAAGAAGAAGGCAGATGTAATTGTCACAATAAGAAACCTCTGTTTTGCTTTAATTTGCTCTGATTACCTCAATTCAATTTAGTAAAGGAACTTTATTGTAAAATGATGTTATGATAATGAGGATTAATGTTGCATGAAAAGCTAAGTGCTGCTGGACAGCTACAGCTAATTTGAAGTTTTAAAAGCTCTCCATGCATTTTTTTCTCCACTGTTCTTCTGACCCGCATGCTCAGCTGCTGCACTCATCCACACTCATTAACCAAGTTTGTTACACCCTGGCTTGCATTCTGCACATACTTAAGATGTGAAATGATGCGGAGGATGAACTGCAAACTTGTAGAGCATTACTGTAGAACTTCATAATGTGGGTTTGATCAAATTTGACCGCAGCTGGTAGAAGCTAGGAGTTTATGGCTCTCATGTCATCTCAGCTAATCTCAAATCTGCACATCCAGATTCACCCGTATGCCGTATCTCTGCCAGCATGCATCTGCTTCTCTCATCCTCCACATCATTCATCAATCTGGTTGTATGTTTGTTGCTTCACATCACTCGCTGGCCTGCGCCGCTTCCTGTCCATCCCTCGTCTATCATACTTTCTCTCTCTTTCCATTCCTCCTTTTCTTCTATCTCTTCCTCTGGCTCTCTGCCTGGTCTCACCTTCACAGTGTATTCAAACACTTCAGGTTGTTCAGAGCCGATGGGCATGAAGTCCCGGTTGGTGTCCGACCGCCAGATCACGGCCTCCAGCACCTTCCGCACCTGGGGCATCGAAGCCTTCACCTGGCACCCTCACTACGCCCGTCTGGACAAACAGGGCAAGACCAACGCCTGGACCGCCGCCACCAACAACAGATCTGAGTGGCTGCAGGTGGGTGAAGAGGACATGACTGCACATTGTTTTTCAGTTTCCCCACTGCTGCGCTTTTGACATGAAGCTTTTTCCATCTGCTCAGGTGGACCTGCAGTCTCCCAAGAAGATCACAGGAATCATCACACAGGGGGCCAAAGACTTTGGATCCATCCATTTCGTCACAGCCTTCAAAGTGGCTCATAGCGATGACGGACAGTCCTGGACCATAGTGAAGGATGAGACCACAAAAACAGACAAGGTCAGTCCAGCTGTGCTCAGAAACATGCTCACACATGTTGAATAACATAAAGATACAACAAAACTAAACAAATGAACAAATGCATGAAGGCAGTGCATGGAAAATAATTGTTTACACAGCATTATGAGGCCATATAAAATACATGCCATGCATCCCACTGAGACAATTAAATGAGCAAAAATACACCTGATAGGAAAATACACCATAAAATAAAAGATATGTATTATAATAAGAATAATCATTGGTTTAGTGTAATGAAGAACTTCTGTAAAGAATACAGGCTTCAGTAGAGGGTTGCTACTTTGTGTAGCCTTAATGGAAAATGTAAAAAAGAAAAAAATGAAGTGATTGTTAAGTTTGTATCTGACGTACTCGTCTATACACCTGAAACCAATTATGTTGACACTGGGATTGATTAGCTCACAGTATGCATTCATTCATAATGGCTCCTCTCAATCTCTAAACTTGCCAGATTTGAACAAGTATAAAGCCAAATTAAGTCATTAAATCAAGAATATGGAGCACTGACAATTGGCTCTGACTCACACCATAAACCGTGTATCTTTTAACTTTAGTTTATGACTTGAGTCTTGCTTTTATCGGGTAATGATTGCCAAGGTTCCTCTTTCTTGTACATTATAACTGCTGGTGTCTGCGGCCAGCTATTAAGATTTTCCTCCACTGAAGTACAATAATGCATCACAGCAAATATGAGGCCTTTGATGGTTTCTGTATATTTCAAGATGTGTGAAGTATTTTCATAAAGTTATGCACAGTGTTACACTTCACTTGTCCATCATCTGACATCCAGAGAAAATAATCTCCAAAAATATACATTGCCAAGATATATTGTCACACATAGAGTATTTTTTATTAGCTGGGACAACAGTGAATTCTAAGCCTTGTTGTTTTTAAATGTGCTTTGAAAATTAATATGTTTAAAAAAATGAATTACATACCTGACAAATTTACGGGAAATGTGAACAAGGTGTCGACAGAAAACAGCTGGCTGTAAAGCCTCTGAAAACTTTGTTTCAAATCTTAAATTTATGTCTAAATATTCACCTTTTAAATAAGCAACAATCAAAGTTAAAATTTGAAAAAAACATCCTTATGTATTATTTATTATTGTGTTGGTGCTGAATTATGCCTTCAGCACCAACATTTTTCTTTAGTATTTAGTCATCAGGGAAACTGAGCAATATAAAAAAATCTTGTCATTTAGATTATGTGATTGTCAGTTTAACAGCATCTATGATTTGTTATTTAATTGGCTGTCGTCCTCTGTTCAGATCTTCCCAGGCAACAGCGACAACAACGTTCACAAAAAGAACATCTTTGAGCCGCCGTTCTACGGCCGATATGTCCGCATCCTGCCGTGGGAGTGGCACGAGCGCATCACCCTGCGAATTGAGCTTCTGGGCTGTGACGAGTAGCTCCACCCTTGACGCATTTCCCTCCTCTTCCTCCTCCTCCTCCTCCTTTCTCTACCTCCTCCCCCCTTCCCTCCTCCTTTTCCCTCCCTCCCTTCCTCCTCCTGAGCCACACCTGCACTGCCTTGCTCTCAGCCCTAGGGGGCAGCAGACACCAGAGTAGCACACCACCACCTGAATCCTTACTGGTTGAAGGTGGGACATGTTACCCCTAACCACTGTTACCAGGGCAATAACTGAGTTAAACTCATGTGTGTCCCCTCTTTATTAATTTACTGAACTGATCACTAATCATCTTTTCCACCTGAACCAGATGTGTGATCACTTCAAATAAAAAACAAAAAACAAACAGGTAGCATATCTTCTTTTTTCACTAAGCAGAGCTGGGGTCAGATCTTATCCCACCTGCTGGCTAAATCAAAGTTGGTGACTCCCTCATCCCTGTGTCAGAGGTCAGGGGTAACAGGACTGCTGCTGTATCAGTTGGTGCTGCCTGAACTCTGATCCTAGATCAGCTCTACCTGGAACGTTGAACCTCCAAGACCCACGGCTGGTGATGTACATAAGCTCCTCTAAACAGCTTGCACACGTCCTGTAACCAAACACTTCATCTCCCCTCAAGATACACAGAATATATTTTATCTTTAAAGATAACATTGATACTTCTGGCTGATTATTTTTCTTCATCAAAAAGTTAATCTGTATAAGTTGCTTGTTGCTCATTTGTCATTTATTTACAAGATAGCTTAAAACCACTTTATAGCCAATTTTGAGGCGGTTTTCTGTTTGTTGAGGAAAAATAAGTAAACTAAAAAAGCTCATGGTGTCCAACTGTGTGAGGTGCAGTATTCCTAGTATTTCCTTGCAGTGGTATGGACTGTAAAAAGGTGTAAACATCGCGTTCACTTCAGTAAAACTTACATTATACATGTAGCAGCCAATAACAGAGAGCGGAAATCCCCCTATTTCCATAAATCCTTACCTTTACTGAAACATTATACAAAACTTCAACTTTTCAAGTTTTCAGTTCAGCTTTTGTATCTAATTCTGTGTCAGGCGACATCCTCTCCGAGCTGGTTTTTGGCCAAATCAGAGTCATGGTGGACTCACACAGACACAGAGAGGATTCAGACAAATTACATCTCTGTCATTGTGGGACACAATCTGTCAATGAACCATCACAGTCAGTTTAGCGGCCAAACAGATGTGATCTCAGAGCCATAGGAGACGCCCTCATTGACAGACAGGATGTTAAAAACAAAGGACAAATAGAGCTTGAGATCATTGTTCAGTGAGAGATAAAAGAGCCTCTTTATTGCTGTTGAGGAAATGAACAAAAGCTGTTACACATACTGTTGTCATTAGCTGACACGACATGTTTAGCTGAAAAACATGGACACTCTACTCAACAAGTAATGTTTTAAAGTCTTGCGCTATAAAAATTATTTCACCTTTGGCAATACATTTTTTTAGTTTCTGACATATTACATTATCAACATGATCATACATATACATATATATATATATATATTTTACATGTGACAGTTAATACAGTTTTTCATGTTATTGGCTGCTACAGCAGATGTGTATCATCATATCAAAAAAAGTCACATTTATGGTGAGTGTATAGATAATTAGTCTAATCTTGTACAGGCTGTTTGAAGTAGAACGATTATGGACGGAAGCACGTGTTGAAATTTTTCTCCGCGTCTGTGATTCTCAGAAGCACTTCAGATCTGTAAATCCATTTTCTCTTTATTGCTGATTTGATTCTTGGAATGACAGACGGTTATCAGTGTATTATACATCAAAAAAAAAAGTGTTTTGCCAGAATGACAGTATTAAATCAATGTAATAATAATCCAAGACTTAGATTTAGAAAACGTTAATGTCCTCTAAGAGGCAATGTATGGTTCGAATGCATATATTACTAATTGGCTAGTAAACTGAGAGATTAACAGTAGTGTCTAGGCTGCGTGTTCAAAATTAATGATGGATGTTATCGTCTCAGGTCACAGCAGATCTGCTCCTCGTGTACATTAAATGCTACTGAAATGCTTAATACACACAACAACATGTAATTAATTCACTCGGCTGTGCTTCTAGTTGTGTTTCACCCAGTTTCATTTTTTTTATGGCACTTTGATGTTTGTTTTTTTTTGACATTTGAAATATCCAGAAACCAAAAAGAAAAAAAGGAACAGTATTGTGCATTGAAGAACAAACATTAAACATAGTCAACATCATTACATGTAGAGGTAAGAAAAAAAAAAAGAAAAGAGACTTGCAGTTCAGTTTCTTTTGTTAGATTAAACTGAGTTCTGCTTTGGTTGTTTAGTGTTTGATATGTGACACGTAAATATACAATAGTTTTGTACTGGGATCTGTTCACATGAGTAGACGTTAATGTTTGCTGCAGACCGTCTATTTTGGGTCCAACAATATGCCTCCAGTTCAAAGCTGCGGCCCTGCTGATAAGACTGTAAGAGAGAAACCAAATTAAAACTGATTTTTTACGGTTCCACTGGACATGTGACACGAGCCGCCACATCATCCGCTTCTGTCGCGCCCCCCGTCACAGTATTCTAAACCTTTCCACCCCATGAATTATGAATTATGGGCTTGTGCAATATTATACTGTGTTAGTTTTGATAACAATGAATATTAATTCAGCGTTCGGGCAAGATCCTTAAAAAATGCATGAGGGGGATAGCAGTGCCACTAAGAGGTCGATGACAGATGTTGGTGTCAAACACTGTACAATATTTATTATTGTTGCAGACGAGTCCATAAGAAGTCACCCTTGTTATCTGAGTCTGCATGCATTTTATTGACTAGTGATGCTCAGTTTAAAGTTGACACTCATTTGAATTCATTGGTGACATTACTTTTTTTTTTTTAAGTTGTTCATCAACATTCAAGTTATTGTAGATATATATTGTTTCCCAGCTGTTCAGGTTTTCTATGATTGATTAAAAAAATTGATGATATTGATGTGTTTTTATGGTATTATATGGGTTCTTGCTATACTGACTGTTGACCTCATAGACTTTTGACTGGATTTGAAGCTTTTTTTTATTATTATTATTCCAGTAATGTGTTTCTAAGAGGATTCCTTTGTTTGGCCTTTGTATCTTAAAATGAAGAATAAATAAAGAATTAAAAACTGCATTTGTAATTGACTCCAAATGGTTTGAATTGCACGTGATACTGGGTGGAATATTTAGAATATATTGTATTATAATGTTGAATTCATTGGAGCTGTTTTCCATTTAAAAAGGTGGAAGATCAAAAGACCAAAAGCACTGAGGGTCGTTTTGCCTGTTTAGCATTTAAACACCCCAGAGGCCTAATCTCTCTTTATACCACTATACAGTCTTCCTAAAGGTATCTTCACCCTTCAGTCCCCCTTCTACCGTCTCATTACCGGCTGTGAAGGTCACACTAAAGTGGTAAAATCTCTCTGTAGCACACAATCATATGGAAATACATTCATACTGTGACACTATGTCAAGGTTAAATTCTGCCTTTCAGGACACTCAGTTGTTTTGGTGGATTAATGTTTGTGTGTAGTGTTTTAGCACAAAGTATGAAGGGAAAATGCACCATCAGATTACTTCACAGATTACAGCACTGAGTGCTGAATTAGTAAACACCAGGTAATTATCATGTAAGACGAGGTTTGTCAGGTGAACTCCATCTACTCACTAACAGACCAGCTGTTTTTCCTCTGAAGGACCTAATGACGGCTTTCTCCTCTGTGTCCCCTTCTAATAAAACTCTCCAAATCTCCATCATGTCTTCCCCTTATTGTCTTTTCTCAGCTAGCAGAGAGATGATTATTTTGTTTCTATATATTGCTCCTTTAAATTACACTAATTTCTCATGGTTGGGTTCCCACCTTGTGTACTTCTCTAATGCGGCATTATTGCCTTTTTATTTCCTGCGTGCGTCCTTGCACTGCCAGATTTTGCTTTAATTAGGTGACCCTTGAATCAAGTTTTAATAATCTTGAATAATTTCATTTTGTTGCTTCCTAAAAAATCATTTGAAAAACGACTCACACTGTCACGACAAACATTTATATAAGACAATTGGATGGGTATTACTGAATTACATAATTATCACTAAATACTAAATAATAGAATGAATTGAGATTCATTTAAATCACTAAAAATTAAATGTTAATACTCCTCATTTTTGTTATTAGAAACCAAATTTTGTAAGTACTGATCAATAAATCATCATTCTTTGTCCTAAACTTTTATGTACGTAGGCTTTTGAAATAAAATACTTTAAAATATTTATGTCTTACACCCTGTAAGCAATTACACATCCCTAAATAGAATTAAAAGGCGCTTTGTTCCTGTATCACAGGCCTAAAGAACTACAGGATCTTAAAAACTATGAAGACAATCATGTGAAATGACAACTTTACGTCACTTGTATTTCTAGTTCAGGAGTTTGAGGTGTTGAGTTGATTTTATCCAAACCAAGCCATCAACAGAAGCATTAAAAACAAAGCTGCTACACTTGAAAGAGGATATTAACCAATGTTTTTTTTTTTTTTGTAAATTGCATATTTCCCAGAGTTGTCTTTGTAGATGCTGTGAATTTGATCTGACCGGTTGCATCTCCATCAGCTCTGTGCAGGGCTTCTCCCTCTTTGGTTTCCTGGTATGACAGCTGGACAGGGATGGATGGAGGCACGGGGCCAAAGCAGGCAGGAAACTGGAGGCACCACAGTGGATTTAAACAGGAAGGATCCAGTCCTTGAAAACAACTATAAGCTATTTTAGATCAGGTAGGTTCTATACCAACACAGACCACAGACATCTCCAGAGACGTCATGTAAACGAGGGGAAAACATGTGATTTCTTCTTAAATGAATGTTTGAAACTGCTGATTTGACCCGTGATGACGGGCTTTTACATCATGATGTCCATGACTACACCCCTTATTTGGCATTTTGTACGTTTAGTTAGTGCTAAACTTACATCACTAGGTAACAAAAACATGGAAAATTGTAGTGTTTATTTTTTATTACAGCTCATTTTACCCTCTATCTTTTAATCAAGTTGGAAACTGTCACCCGGAGCCCTGCAGTTCACTCTCCTGTTGGTCTATTATTGAAGCTTTCCTCTCTAATCATTTCAGTCACATTTAAACCACACACACACACACACACACACACAAGTTTATGCAGCTATCCTTATTAGGACATTGCATTGACTTCCATTCATTCTTGACAGCCTAACCAAACCTTAATCCTAACCTTAACCATAACCAATTCATGCCCTGAGAGAAAACAAACAAACACACACACACACACACATTTAGTGACTAACCATCCTTTCTGTCATGAGGAGTCTCTAATGACAGTGTGTGACTGCACATACTGACACAATCAGCTGCTTGGCTCTTCAGTCAAACCGCACAAATGTAAACACACACAGTCACGTCTTCTTTCATGTCGCCTCTCTGGGCTCCAGTGTCCAAGCTCTGCGCGCCTCTCTGGGCCTGAATGTTGCTGCCTTGCAGAAATTACACCCCTCCAACATCGCAGTCACCCAGCAGTTCACAGGGGCTGCTGGTATTTGAGGCCCCAGGCCAAAACCTTTCATCTACGAGCTTTGGGAAGAGCACCGGTTTGGTGTCTTCAAACGCACTGGGAGATAATGGCTTGGAGACACAAAGGGAGGTGAAACGACTGAGAGCGGGGGCTGCAGTCACACAGACGTTAAGGGGAGGTTTGAGCGTTTTAGGAGCTTGTTTTATTAATGAGATGAATTGTGCTTCCTCTTAAAATTTTATGAAGTTTAATTTAATTTGGGTCATACTTGTGATCTGGAAGGTACACTGCATTCTGTCTTGTTACCAGTTTACAGTCTAACACTTGAAAAAATAATGAGCCTCTTAAAAACTTGGATCATAATCTTGAAACATATTTGAAGCTGCTTTTTTGTCATAGTAGCGGTGCGGCTCTCAATGACCTCAATGGTGATCTGTCAGTCAGTTGGTTGGTTGGTTCACCACTTTGGTCTAAAGCTGCAACAGTTAGTAAAGCAATAGTTGTTCAGCAGAAAATTAATTGCAACTATTGAATAATTGTTATAACTATTAATATTTGCTGGTTGCAGATTCACAAATGTGAAGATTTGAGACTTTTCTGTGTCATACATGATAGTAAACTGAATATCTTTGTATTTTGGACTGTTGATCATTTCATAGACAAATAAAATGAAAACAACGATTAATCGAGAAAATAACCAATAATGAAAATAATTGTTAGTTGCAGCCCTTCTTTGGTCCAGACTGAAATATCTCAACAATTATCAGACATTTATGGTCCCCAGAGGATGAACCCTAATGACGTTTGTGATCCCTTGATGTTTCTTCCAACATCAGGTTGACATTTTTGGTTTTTAGTGACATGTCTTGACAACTATTGGATGCTTTGCCATAAGATGTGGTGCAGATACCTCTGGTGCCTGAAGGATGAATCCTAATGATTTTGGTGATCCTCTGACTTTTCCTGTACCAGCATGTCTAAATTTTCATGCCCTTTCTGAGATTTCTGCCTCCATTGCAATCCACTGCAATGGAGTTGAATAGACCTCACTGTGGATAGCGCGTTATTGTAGAATAATGATTATTTCTTCAGTAGAAAAGTTTCCCCATGAAAGTGAGTGTGATCTATGGATTATCCATTCACTTCCATCCTATAGGCTCCGTGCACAAGATGGTGTCTATCAACTTCCGGGATGTGAGGGTGTGTACTTCCGGTTTGAGCATTTTCGCACTACTGCTAACAAGAGTTTTGACATCGACACAAAGAGCTAGCTAGTAAGTAAGGATGAGTAGTTTTAAGATTAAAGAAAGGCAATTAGCCTTCCAACGGGTGAGAAAGTCAGCACTACATTGTTGTGTGCCACTTTGTACCAATTCATTGCGGTGTAACTCAGAGATAAGTTTTCATTCCACTGATTCCAAAGAGTGATATTGCCGCTGATTTAAAATAATTGCATTTTCAATACTGTAAGCAGCACCATTGAGACACACATGAGGTTTTATGTGAAATGTCTTTAATTGTTGGATGGATCACCATGAAATTTGTTGCACAAATTGATGTTCCCCTGACTTTTCATCTAGTGCCACCATCAGAATTTTAATTTGTCCAATTTTATGACCAAACACATAAAACAAATGACATTCCCATCAGCTAATGAGCAAACGTTAGCATGCTTACATGCTAAATTCAGATGGTGAACGTCATAGGCTACCTGCTAAACACCAGTCTGTTAAGCTGAAAATATACCTTTGGCGTCCGCGAGTTTGCGAGGGTCCATATGATGTAAATTTCATTATCAGAGGGAGTCTGCTTAGAGGACACGTTCCACACACGCACAGTAGATCTGCATCTACAGGAACACAGTGTTGTGACCCCGCAGACAGTCTGCGCCAATCCACACATACTGCACATGTGTGGAACGCGTCCTCCAAACAGAGCTATAATGCATCCGTGGTATCCGCAGCTGTCCATATATGTGTCTGTTCGGGAGTATAAATGAGGCTTTACGTGTCATTTACGCCACGGATACCACGGATGGGTAGTTGTTGTGTTTATACTACCTTCTGGAGTCCACTTGGAGGACGCATTCCACACATGTGCGGTAGATCGCCATCTACAGGAACACAGCGTTGTGACAGCAGACTGGTGCGGACAGGTCCACATGGACACAACAAATTGCAGGTTTGTCCCCACAGAGCCTACGCGTACGCCCTCTGATGACAAAATTTACATCACGTGGACCCAGATCCTCACATATTGGCGGAAGGTATAATTTCAGCTTTAGAGTTGTCATTGTGAGTATCTTAGCATGTTGATGTTAGCATTTCGCTCAAAGCACCTCTGTGCCTAAAGCCTCACAGAGCTGTCAGCATGGCTGTAGACTTGTGATGGTTTATGGGTTAAAAAGGAAATCCCAGGCAAGGAAGGAAGCCCTTTTTTTAAACCCATCATAAATATTTACTTTCATCAGCACATATTTTAGATGTTAATGAGGAATTGAAGGGAAGTGGTTGAAGAGGGAGTGAACATGAAGGGTTTAACAAAAATAATAAGCTACAATTCCTGACATTCCATGTAGATGACGATGAGTGAACGTGCAAATATGCAAAACCTTTATCCAAACTTAAACCAGAGGTGGTGTCATTCAACCTCTTCTTTGTGACATTTGTGAAAATAATGTTTCTGTTTCATGAAACAGCCCAGTAAAGTGAACCTAACATGATATGGCATCATCATCTGAATGTCAACACCCCGTGCATTTGTTGGGAAGAACACAATAGAAATATTTGTTGCTATTTGAGGAGGTACCGTAATCTTCATCTGGATAGACAGATATCAGTGGTGGGTTTGTTGGTGGAAAGAAAGGAAGAACAGAGGCAGGAGGAACAACACAACAGGATGGATACTGAGGGTTAACTTACACAAGGAGTTCAGAGAGCCTTGAGCAAACCACAATTGATGAGATGTTGGTGGTGATCTGGATCAGGGATTTCCGCAATTAGATGATTATCGTTTTTTAGCCGTGACTGTGACATTATTGTAGATAGACTTTTTGCAAGGTCATATAAACTCAAACTGAAGTTCAAATGCCTTTGAGTAAAACAGAAAGTCAGAGAATTGTTCAGCTTTGGTTTGTGCTCTTTTACTACTTTGGAGTTTTTAGCCACATTAGCGGCGCGTCTTAAGGGAAAATGTCTATCCCCCACTCTGGTCCAAACTGAAATATCTCAACAACAATCAGAGGGATTGCCATGCATTAAGGTACAGATGTTCATTATCCTCAGAGGATGAACTCTGGTGATTACTTTTCCTATAGCATCAACAGCAGGTTGAAGTCTTTTACTTAACCAGTCAAATATCTCAACATTTGTTTGATGGATTGGCCTAAAAATGAATTCAGACATTCATGGTTCCCAGAAGATGAAATCTATAGTGACTTTGGTTATCTGATCTTATGATTTTTTGTCTTGATAGCTGTTGTATTGATTGCCATAAAATTTGGTAATGACTTTGGCGATCATCTGACTTTCCTCTTGCACCACAATGAGGTCAGCAAATGCCTCAACAACTGTTAGATGGATTGCCATTAAATTTGGTACAGGCATTTGTGTCCACCTTAGGGTGAATTGTGATCACTTTGGTGATCCTCTGACTTTTCATCTAGTGCTACCATCAGGTCAAAATTTAGTTTTGTCTGTCCTTGTCTTATAACCAAATACCCTCAAAGCCCATCAGCCTCAGCTGTACTTTGTGTTAAGTGCTAATTAGCACTAAACGTTAGGATGCTAACACACTAAACTAAGAGAGTGAACATGGTAAACACTAAACTAGCATGTTAGCATTGTCATTGTGAGTATGAGGCTGCACAGTCTTCTTACACTGGAATCACTACTTGGTTTAATACAACTCCATGTTTCAAAAATGAAGAATATGATGCCAGAAAATTGTGAATATGGTAAATAAACAAATAAAAACACCTAAACAAATTATATGATAAGTATGTGCACCAACCAGCCGTGATTTTTGACCATTAAGGCGATTTAAAGCGATTTACTCTTATATCCTGGTTGTCTTCAGAGGGCTTAGGGCAGCTTTTTCCTCAATAACCCCAACTCCACCACCACACCGCCTGCTTCTGAAACAGTGGTCGTCTTGGGTTTCTGTTATCTCGGCAGGGTGTCAGTCAAATCACTGGAAAAACATCAGTGGCTGCAGAACGCTGACCACAGAGGAAAGCATTGCGTGCAGGACTGAGAGAGGTTCAAGACTTTTTGTTTGGGGGGACCCTGCAGTGCTCTGGCAATGTCATGTCTGACAACAATATGTAGAGCACCTCTAGGTTTCAATGTGTGCCAGTGTCAGGAGGGCAGCTTCCATCTGCACCGTCATAACCAGCCTTCAATCGGATATTTGGGCGGTGGCACAGCAGCAGCACATTCTCCAAGGCCCCAGTGGAGAACTGGAACTGCTCTTGTTTTCCGCGATGGCTGCTATTATTTCCGCTAATAACTGAAATATGAGTTTGTGTGGCAATATTTGCTGTGTTACTCGAGGTTGTGGCAAAACAGGGGGCATGAAATATGCTCCGTCAGCCCCAACATACCGGGAATACAGAAGCTGGCAGCCTTTAACTATCCTGCTGCTTAAAAAGAAAAAAAGACTGAATGACTTTTATACTTAACACATGACTATGTTTTGAATTAACCTGTTATATAACTCAGTTATTTGTTTAGAGTAGTTAATACAATGTGCACAAAGGCTTCCTTGGTTTCTGAATCACACAGTATTTCACATTGTGGGGATTTAAGTGACAATTTAAAGCAACTTACAGTGACAAATATGAAAGATGAGGGTGATAATGTTTTTTATTTATTGTTATATATATATATTATTTATATACACTCACGGAGCACTTTATTAGGAACACTTGTGCAATCTAATGCAGTCCAATACAACAGCTCTGCTATAAATTCTACTTTTATGAAGCTTATATGTTTTCATATTATATTGAAAAGTGTTCCTAATATTTTGTCCATCCCATTAACATACATAAAATATTAGGAACACTTTTAAATATAATGCACATGCAAATGGTTCACAGTCAGGTCACACTGAGTTGCATCATCCAGAGAAAAAGCTGCAAAATACACCTGCATTGTAAACTGCTAATGACGATTTTCCTACGCTGTTTTAATGGATTTAAGCCTTTTAAAATTCCCACACGATCACTGTTTGCATAAAACATGCCCACATAAAGCCGCAGCATGTTTAACTAGTATATTTGTACTTTATAACCTCAATAAAAAATGCGCTGACCTAACTTTTATCTGTTATTACACAGCCAAAATGGTCTGTTTCTGTTGAAAAAAGGCCTAGAGAAAGTTTTCAGTTGGGTTTGACCACATTTTTACAGGGATGAGACGGGGTCAAGGAAGAGGTCGGCCGGGTTGACCTGACCCCTTAAATAGAAGTCAGGTTGCATCTGTGCGCAAGATGGGTCGACATGGTCCACCTGTGCTGGTATTTCTATTAGTTTCACTGTTGTCTTTATACATTTTGTTTGTTCTTATATTGGAGAAGGATGAAGTCACTTTAAAAAGTTGTCAGTCTCTTCAAATTGTTCTTCACTTTTTTCATGTTTAGCATTAATTTTGGTGTTTATTTGTTGTATTAGTGTCATTATTATAGTGACAGGTCTCTTAGTGGGGTAATACTGAATCCTTTATGAATCTATTGGCTTAAAAGTCGTCCAATTTAAATATATTGAGTCTAAAAATGGTGAATAAGCCTCTAGACTATCCAAATTGAAGAATGTAAATGCAAAAGCCCCAAAATTACCTCACAAGAATACAAAGCAGAGACCTCATTGTCCTTAATTTGGTTAATTGATTCATTCTGAGTACTGTTGATGATATTGGCTCTGGTGATATTGATTATGGTTTTATTATCAGTATTAATAATGTCATTAATAGCCAAGCTGTAAGCACCAACATGTTTTAAATAACCTACACATTAACCTTTTAACGTTGCAGATCATGCTACTTATTTAAAGTAAACTTAAATAAAATATGGGTGAGTCTATTTAGTGTTAAAAATAGATTAGGTCACTTTTACATGTTGTACTTCATAGTAGTACTAATACTAATACTAATACTTCCAATAGTGTTTTACTGCTAGAAATACTGTATATAGTTAACATTTCTGGACAGAGTAAATACCAATTGTATCTGTATTTGTATTTATTGGTCTTAGTATTGATTACAGTTTTATTGACAGTATTAATATTAGTATTAATATTTGCAATATTAATAACATGATATTGGCACTAGTGATATTGATGATGGTTTTTCTGTCAGAATTAATATTGGTATCAGCATTAAGACTAGTAAAGGTAATGATAGTGATATTGATTATGGTTTTATTGTCAGTATTAATAATTGCAGTATTAAAGGTAATATCGGCACTAGTGATATGTATTATGTTTTTTCTGTCAGAATCAATATTGGTATTAGTATTTGCAGTAGAAAAGATAATATTGGCACTAGTGATATTGATTATGGTTTTTCCTGCCAGTATCAACCATTTTACTGGTGTTGTATTACTTATTGGTACTAGTGATATTGATTATGGTTTTTCTGTCAGAATCAATATTGGTATCCGTATTAGCAGTAGTAAAGATAATATCGGCACTAGTGATATTGATTGAGCCATATTACTGGTGTATTAATTACTGGCACTAGCAGACTGGCTCGTGTCTCTCACACCGTCTGATGAGGGCATCCACGGAGCCTCGTTCACTTCAAAGGGGATGCCTCGTCCGTGACGTCACCGCGCGCTCGAGGGTCTGGTCAGCGGAGAGAGACAGCAGAGGATGAGGAGAGGATGAAGTGAGGACACGCTGGACGGACAGCTGCTTATCTGTGAGTGGTTTTATTTATGGTTCAGACTCTTTCTCATGGACAGAAAGTCAGGAGGCGGAAACTTTTCGGTGATTATTTCATCTTTCAGTCAGACTGCGCGCTTGAATTTAAATGCGATGTGATATTCAGTTATTAAACAGAGAGCACTTTACTTGAAATACAGCTCGTATACTACATAAGGCAGCATAAGAGTGTTAAAAGGACATTAAAAGGACAGTATGATTTAAGCGTAATTTAAAAATGTTTAATTAAGAGATTGAAAAATAGGAAAACTGCATTTTATTAAAGATAAGTGAGGTAAATTCTTGACGTTTTTCCAATGATTTAGCTCTGAAAAAGACTCACAAGTGCAGTTTTCAATTCTGTGCCATTTAATGCATCACAGTGCATTTAATTATAAAATATTTCCGTAACTTCTGGTTGTGAAGATATCATTTTAATCTAGTCTATAAAAATGAACTGATATCCATTTTTTTGTGAATGAAACTATCCAGACTAGTGAAAATTGATTATCTTAACTCCATAAGCACAATTATGTCTCTCCTGAGCCATTAAGTGTGTGTTTTACTGGATTTACCTTTTAATCCGGAGTGGGTGTAATGATCAAGCCCAAAACAAGAGTTGGGGAGTCAATTTTTAAATTTTTATTGATCTATTTGGGCTTGAATTTAGTCGTGGCATTTGTGCCAATAGGCTGTGTTTTCACAGTGTCTCCGTCCTGGTATTTATGATAGTTTTTAGAGGGCAGAGCTGAGTAAAGACTTTTGTATTCTTGTTTTAGCAGATTACAGCATCATGCCCAGTCTATTGTGCCCCCTACTGGCTGTCTGCCTGTACCTGCAGCTGCCCGGTGGCCAGGCCTGGATCCCCGGATACAGCAACGGCTTTCACTACCAGGACATCAGCAACGGGAACGGTAACGGAGAGAGTAGGTCCAGGGGGGGTCTTTTTAAGTGTGTGTGTGTGTGTGTGTGTGTGTGTGTGTGTGTGTGTGTGTGTGTGTGTGTGTGTGTGTGTGTGTGTGTGTGTGTGAGTCACAGATGAGCTACATGCATCATCTGTGTACATCATAACACAGCTGGTGGGAAGGATGTGGATGTGAAGAGAAGTCAGTTATAATTCACGGAGCCCAGGCAGTCAGTGGGGTCATCAAAACAAACTGTGATAGTGACTGATGTGGTTTTCTGTTCCAGTGGGTCATTCATGTGTGTGTTTGGTTTTATTTTGTCCTAAAACAACCTACATATAACACACTGCATATTCACTTACAAAACAAACAAAAACACACAGATTCAATGCAACATAAAACATGGACATGCAGGAAAAACAACAAAATGAAACTATAAACAGCATATTGAACAATCTCAATATTATGAAAAAGATTGAAGCAGCAGGATAAAATCACTAGAATTACATTATCTTAGTGGTCAGAGGTGGAAAGTAGCTAAGTACATTTACTCAAGTACTGTACCTAAGTACACATTTGAGATACTTCCACTTCACTACATTTCAGAGGGAAATATTGTACTTTCTACTCCACTACATTTATTTAACAGCTTTAGTTACTTTCCAGATAAAGATTTGACACAATGGATAATATAACAAGCTTTTAAAATACAACACATTGTTAAAGATGAAACCAGTGGTTTCCAACCTTTTTGACGTCTTACAAAAAGCAGTGTGTAGTCGGGGTCACATTTCAGATGTTTATGAGTTGTTAACAGCTCCACCAAACAGCAATTTTTCCCTCTAAACTTCTCACATGGTTTCATTTCAGTAAATGTTCAAATGATCCAATATTTCACCAAAAATCAAAGATTAGAGAAAAAGTCCAAAAACTGAAAACAGATTTGTGTATCAGAACTTTGTTTTTTCTTCTTTCCTCTCCCATTAATCATCTCACGACCCCTCAGATTTATCTGGTGACCCTTTGGAGGGGTCCAACCCCTACGTTTGGAACCACTAAACTAGTTGACTGTATATATAGTAGTTCAAACTAGCTCCACCTCCAGCAGCTACAACAATAACATGCTGCTGACACACTGATGCTTCAGTATTAATAATCTAATTATGTCATATATTATAATATGTCAGTCAGAAGGAACAAAAAGCTACTTTTACTGCAATACTCAAAGTACATTTTGCTGCTAATACTTATGAACTTTTACTTAAGTATAATTTCTCATGCAGGACTTTTACTTGCAATGAAGTATTTTATATTGCTGTATGTCTTCCACCACTGGTTAAGACCTACTAAAAATCTGTTATTGTAGGTTTAAGCTTCAATTCCCAGTTAAATGAACTCACCTTCTTTTCTGCAAGTTAACAAATGTATTTCTGGCTCTTTGTATCTTTTCCAGTCTACTTCAACGGGGTGCGTCTCCACGTTGAATCCCCGAAGACTTCAGTCTCAGCCACCAGGGGAGGCAGCGTCACCCTCCCCTGTCACTACCACTATGAGCCTGAGCTGCAAGCACCTCGCAAGACCCGGGTCAAATGGTCCTGGCTGCCTGCCAACATCGTCAGTGCACCTGCTTCCCCTGCAGCCTTCGCCAAGGAAACTGATGTGATGGTTGCCATGGGCAACCGCTACCGCAGCTTTGGCAGCTTCCAAGGCCGTGTGCGCCTGCGCCGCACAGCACCGGGCGACATGTCTCTGGTGATCAATGAGCTGCATGTCAACGACACGGGCAGATACCGCTGTGAGGTGATCGACGGCCTGGAGGACGAGAGTGTGACGGTGGACCTGGAGCTGCGGGGTGAGCAGTGGTGGAAAGTAACCAAGTACATTTACTCAAGTACTGTACTTAAGTACATTTTTGAGGTACTTGTACTTTACTTGAGTATTTGATGCCACTTTATACTTCCAGTCCACTACATTTCAAAGGGAAATGTTGTACTTTCTACTCCACTACATTTGTTCTTTCCTCTCCCATTAATCATCTCACGACCTCTCAGATTTATCTAGTGACCCTATGGAGGGATCTGACCCCTAGGTTGGGAACCACTGGACTAAACTAGCTGACTGTATATAAAGTAGTTGAAACTAGCTCCACCTCCAGCAGCTACAACAGTAACATGCTGCTCTAACACTGATGCTTCAGTATTAATAATCTAATGATGTCATATATAATAATATATCAGTCAGAGGGACCAAACCACTACTTTTAATACAATACTTTAACTACATCAAGGTGATGATACTTATGTATTTTAAATGATAAATGGCTGCCTTAATATAGCACTTTACAATATTTCTGCTGCTCACTCACCCATTCACACACACACACACCCGCCATGCAGGGTGCTTGTGAAACCATGTGGAGCAATTTGGGGTTCAGTATTTTGCCCAAGACATGCAGACAGGAAGAGTCGGGGATCGAACCACGACTTTCTGATCAGTGGACGACCCGCTCTACCTCCTGAGCCACAGCCGCCACTTAAGTATGATTTGTCATGCAGGATGTTTACTTGTAATGAGTCTTTTTACATTGCCGTATTGGTACTTTTACTTAAGTAAAGGATCTGAGTACCTCTTGCACTACTGAGTGTGAGAAGTAAGGACTTTAAAGAGTGTGTGAATCTTGGACACTTAACTCATGAGTCAGTTTCAGTGCAGTGAAATGACTGTTGTGTCATTTAATATCCTACAGGGTTTGAGCCAGAATGCTGCAGAAGCCAAAGATGTCATCTCAACTGCCTTTTGATGTTAAAGGGCAAGTTCACAGTTTTTCAGGTCTGTCTTAAAACAACAGTCAGGTGCCCACATGAACCCTGAAAGGGGTTTTCTTCTTCCTCCTGGGGGGCCAAAATCATTTTGTGCAAAAATGCATTTAAAAGTCTATCTGAAGCTTATATGAGGCTTCAGCAGTCTGAGTTAGTCATATCAAGTGGATATCTGCCACATTTACAGTCTGTTTAGCATCAGATTCCCTCTTTGTGTTTTCCTGTTGAGTTGTGGTGGAAGTATAGTAACAAAAAGAGGGACTTTGGCACTAAAAAGACTTTAATGCTGAAAGATATTTTCTTTATTTGACTAATTTGGACAACTTAAGCTTCAGATAAACTTTTAAATACATTTTTGCACAGAAGGAGGACTGTGGATTTCGCCCCCCATCACTTGGTAAGTGTATTATGAAGGGATCTTCTAATGGTCAGTATGATCAGGATGAATGATTACAGCAAGAAAAACCTATTTCAATGTTCATTTGGGCTCCTGACTGTTGTTTTAAGACAGACTTGAAAAATTATGAGCCCATTCTTTAAGTTTTAGAAACAGCCACTGAGAATAAATCAGCTGCAGGTTCATCATTAACATCTTCTCCATGTTACTGAGGATGTCAGACAAGTTCATAAAATAGCTTCTTAATGGCCAAACCAACAATGAATTAATCTACTTACAAGTATTGTATGTATATCCAAAGCCTGATATATCGTTTTCCTCCGTGCTGTAGGCCGCCGTTGTTGTCCAAAAACTATTAAAAACACATCAGTGAGCCACACCACTGCACTGGGTGACATGTTGCTTTGCCACAAAGACTTTGGCTTCGGTAGTTTGTTTAGAATCGCCTCCAAAGACTAACAGAGAACATGTTTTCAGTCTCAGGAGAGTAGTTCAGTGTAAGACAGACCACTGCGCATGTGCAGGAACATGGTTCTGTTTACAGAGCTTCTCTAGCTTGTTTGGCTTGTATCACAACCTCTTGACTTTAAACTGTACATTGCAAATTTCTCAAAAAACTTAAGCACAAAGAAACATTACTCTTTGGAGCCATTTCGAAACAAACTACCATTCCCAAACTTTTTGTGGTGAAGGAACAACATCACCCAGTGCAGCGGTGTGGCTCACTGACATGTTTTTCATAGTTTTTGGACAACACAGCGGGTCTACAGCACAGAGTAGTAGTAGTATTTTTATTCAGTCACCACACACAATACAATAAGTGTAAACAGTTTATACAATATAGAATCTAATGTACAATCAGTGTGAACAATCTAGACAGTATAGACAAAGTCAACAGTCTTTGTATTAAGTAGTGACTGAAAAGGCACAAGCACAAGCATAATGCTTATATATGCATATCAAACGTTCTTATCAATTTAAGCAGAGGAATAAGATATATCAGGCTTTGGATACACACACAATACTTGTAAATAGATCAATTCATTGTTGGTTTGGTCTGCACATGAGATTTGTTGACAATAAGAAAAATATAGAATTCACCAGCCATATCCTTTAAAGTTATTTTTCAGCCATTTACACTGAAAGGAGATTTGCAACATGAACATCAAGTAGTCTGTTTTATTTATTATATACAATTTTAAGATTCTTATAATGTACAATGTTTCTTAATTATTAACTTTTGAAATATAATCACGGGTTTACTTGTTAATCCAGGTATATGTAGAGGTGTATTAAAAAGAGAAGGAGGCCCACTGATGCTGCATATGTACGGGGCCCAGATTATTTTTGTTTATGACCCCACAAACATATAACAAACTCATAATACACTTATCTTCCCTGCACAGGTGTGGTGTTTCCTTACTACTCTCAGAAAGGACGCTACCATTACAACTTCCTGGGGGCCCAACAAGCATGCCAGGATCAGGACGCCGCTCTGGCTACATTTGACCAGCTCTACACAGCATGGGAGGAGGGGCTGGACTGGTGTAACGCTGGCTGGTTGGCTGATGGCACAGTGCAGTATCCAATCACAGTCCCACGTGATGGATGTGGGGGCGTGGACTTAGCTCCTGGTTTGCGCAGCTACGGACAACGGCACCGCCTCCTTCATCGCTACGATGCTTTCTGCTTCGCCGCCTCTGTCAAGGGTCAGTATTGACGTGTGAGTGGATGAACATTTTTTAACCGAAATACTCTTGACAGTCTCATGACATATGATTCTCTCCTGCGTATAGGAGATGTGTACTTCTTAAAGCACCCAACCAGGCTCAACTTCACAGAAGCGGTCGAGGCTTGTGCCAGTAACGGCAGTCAGATTGCCAAAGTGGGCCAGCTGTATGCCGCCTGGATGCTGATGGGGTTAGACCGATGTGACGCCGGCTGGTTGGCTGATAGGAGTGTCCGTTATCCCATCACAAAGGCGCGGGCTAACTGTGGCCCACTTGAACCAGGGGTGCGTAGTTTCGGGTTTCCCCCTCCGTACCAGAAATTTGGCGTCTACTGTTATCGGTAGATGCTCTGACTCGACACAAGACGCAAACAAACCATTCTAACAGCGCGCTGGTTCAAAGCTCTGCTCATGAGGTTAGCATTAGCTGTAGCCAGTTTGTTCATTTCTGAGCTATTTTGAGGTAATTTGGGTTAATTGCTCTCCACCTCCATAACATGTAACATATGTCTCAGTACTGAACTTTACTACAAGTCAACAACTGTTAATCTATGTACATCCGTCAAATGATGCCACTGTCTACACTATATGGCCAGAAGTATGTGGACACTGAACATTATTACACTCATATGTACTTGATGAACATATCATATGCTAATAAAACAGACTTTCTTCAAGGTTTTGGAACCTGGCTGCAGCGATTTGCTCCCGTTCAGCCACATGAGCAGTAATAAAGTTGGGCTGCTGGTGTTGCAACTCATCACTGAGCATGGATGTACTGTCAGGGCGAAACAGGAAAGGGCCTTCGTCAAACTGCCATAAAGTTGTAAGCGCACGATTGTTTATAATATTGTTGTATGTTGTAGTATCCAGATTTTCAAGGAGTCTAATGCAAACCATGAAAAACAGCCTCAGAACAAAATAACACAAAAGTAGTGTGGACAGGAGTGTCCGCATACTATTGGCCATATGGTGTACACTGTAACGTCCCAGCCACAGCAACATCTTACAGAAAAGGGGAACATCCTCCCATAGTTTGTTCTTGGCTTCAGTTATATGTCGTTGGCAAATTTCTACACAATTTACAGAAATAATCAAACACATTTTGCTCATAGTAACTGTTTGGATTTGGAAATTTGATCCACCAGGACTGAGTTTTTTACCAAATCATTCATTTCAGACTTAGGGAAGGTGTTCACACTCAGAAAGATCTTCATATTCAAATTAAGTCACTGCTCTCCAACCATACCTTAATATGTCACGTACCCTGCATTTATATATCATTACAACCACATACTTCTGGGTTAAGTGTTTTGTTAAAAGGCACCTTGATGGTTGAGTGAGTGGAGAGTGTCTCTCATTATTTTCCTTCCAGGTCTTTACAGTTGGTCCACAGCTCACTTAGGTTACTTCCATCACAGATTATTTGTGTTACTACCACTGTGAAATATACAAATGTCTTTGTTTGTCGCCTAAAATGTCTGTGTATCCCACATTATAAAGTATAGTGCATCTCTTTTTCATTTTTTTTAAAAAGGTGATTAAGAGTGGTGCTCTGTGTTGGAGAGATCAGAAGTTATGAGTTGGTATCTGTATCGTTGTAATATTTAAACTACCTTGTTTACACTCATAGTGGAAGAAGAGACAGTGTTTCATTACATACATGTACCTTTTCTTTGTTGTACGTATGTCTATGCGTTTTTGTATTATTTTCTACAAATGAATAAAAACACTACTGTTGATATGTTTTTATATGAGGTACGTTTGTTAGAAGATATTGGATGATTTCGGAACATAGACAATAGAAAAAAGTGCAGTTTAGCAATGCAATATGAGGTTGAGAATGTCATATGAACAACTGGTATGATAATGCTGCGTTCACGACATCTAATCTAACTATAAAGGAAGGAATCTCTGTCTGTCTGTCTGTATGAATGTGTGTCCTTTGCATACGTTCATCCAATCGACTTCACGCTTTGCAAGTGTATTGCTGAGGAACTAAGGAGGTGCAGTGTCGAATTTTGTCCTATTTGGATATGCAACACTTTCAATACTAATAAACTTTGAATAAACAAGTGATCAGCGAGCTGCTCCGCTCTGCAGCAGCGGGACGGGGCTTTTGGACTCTGCGACTGCATGTCATGATCAGAGCTGTACAACCCTGCCATGAGAGAGACAAGGTGGGGGGGGGCATCTCTCTTTCTTTGATAATGTTAAGTGTTAGGCTTTGTTGTCGGTTGTTAGCCATGGAAAGCTTTCTTTGAAACAGAATGAGATAAATGACTGACTAGTCAGTGGTCTGCAGTGTTTTCACGTCACCTTTTAGTATCAGCTCAGCTTGAGAAAGGTTTTTTCACATGGCGTGCTCTAAAAAGAGAAAAGAAGTCAGCTTAAACACAGCTTTTAATCAAGAATGGGCAGACTCTCAGGCTTCTCCCCACAGGCTGTTCAAAACCAGTATGTCTCATATCAGCACAAATCTTTTGAGCAAATATACCCACTCAAATGATCCGAACTGAAGCCACAGAAAATAAACGATCTAAGAGCCCAATATGATCAATCCACCTTATTTTAGGATGCACATTTTTTCAAAAGCTCTTGGTTACGTATTTTATTTTTTGTTGCAGCCTTCATTAAACTTGAAACAAGAAAAGAGTCACCATATCTTAAGTACTGCACTGTGAGCGTTCACGTCACAGGGCAACACGACAGACAGTTGTCTGATTACAAAGGTGGTTGAGTGTGGAATAAAAAAATGTATCCATGATCCTTAGTCAAGTGAATAACATGTTCAGAAACCTCTTTGATGCCCTTTATTGAGAAATATATAACAAATACTTTCCATTAGTTGCTGCAGACCATAAAGCACCACTGGTTTTGTGCTCTCAAGTTGGTGATACAGTTTCACTCACTGTCCAAACAGGAATGCCAGGGTAGAGAGGTGAGATGGGTTACTGACCCATACAGAACAGCCACTGTATGTAAAGTGAACACGCGCCACTCTGTCTGGGCACGATGCACTTTTAGATGAGTGGAATTGAACACGTTGCTACGCCCTCCTGCATCCGGGTGCAAACAGAAGTCCCAGTGATTATATAGCCAGCAGGTTTTATAAACACATCCTATTAACACCTGCTGGCCAAACATGAGTGAAACACACACACACTTACATGTTACATGCACATCAGTTTAGTGCACATGCATGTACTGTGTGACACAAACACGTCACAGATGCATATACACATGCAACCACACGTGTTCCTTGTATACACACAGGGCTACTCTCCCAGTTAACCACACACACACACACACACACACACACATATACAGAGCAGATCTGTTTGCTGAGACTGTAGTGATGAAGGTAGTCGCTGTGGAGGCTGATCAAGGAGCTATTTACTGTGTGTTTTTTTTTCCCGGTCGGGTTCCACAGGAAGGTAAAAACAAACTAAATGGCAGGTTTGTTCCTCTGGCTTGCAGAGTTTACCTCAAATTTAGCAGCTTTAGGGAAAGAACAGAAAATCTCAGTATGTGATTTTCATAATTTACGTAACTTACCGATAAATATCAATAAATGTTAATCCCATCAGTTTAGCACACAATAATTTCACAGAGATGGATGATTCCAAGTTTTATTTGGTACAGCACAGTACAGTATACTGCATGTTCACATCAGGATTCAGGATTTGAACAAAGTCACAACAGAGGTAAAGTCTGTGTGCAACATATTTTGGTTTATAGATATTTCAGTTTGTAGAAGAATCAGTAAATCACCAACACTGACACAGAACCACATCTGTTTTTTTTAGCTCACCGGAGCATCCAAATCGACGTACTTAAGTTCATTCACTTGTACAAAACGTACAAATCTTTGAGCGAGCAAGTCGTTTTGCTTCGTGGCTTCGTCAGGTTCACTTTCATATTCTGTGGTGTGTTTACTGAATTCTGTGTGTCCATGTAAGTGCCAGTTTGACTGTGTGTGGGTGTTTGCTGTTTCAGTGTTTGTGAGAAGTCAGATATGGACACAAGTATCCGCTCTCAGTGTTGAAGTAAATCTTGACCTAAAAAGGTCATGGTCAACATTATATAACCTCCTCTTCCTCCCCAACATCCATTTCTTATCTCATTGTATCTCAAAAACTCATTTTTACTGCTTTCACAGTTTCTTTTTACTTATATTTTTTGTTATTTCTCAAGCTTTAAGAAGTACTTTTCTGATGATAAGACTCTGTCACATGAGACGCAGACAGAAACCTCCACAAATATGTCTGAGGCTTGGATTGAAAAATCCATTTGTGTCTTCTTCTGTTCAGCTGGCTGTCTAACCAGTCATACCCATTAGATAGGTAATTCATAACTGCAATTAACCAGTTAACTGAACTAACAAACAAATACTGTAGGCAACAAATAGGTTGATGATGAATTAATCAAATAATTAAATTGTTTGCTTTGTGTAAGTTATTGACAGATCCTGCTGTTCGGACAATTGTAGTGAGAATATTTACAGTGAGAAAGTCACCAAGCAAACACTGAATCTTAATCATGATCCTCACATGAGGCAGTGCTGACGGAGGTCATGGATTTCTCCTGAGAAGTCACAAATGTAAACCACAACCTGTAAAACAGGGTGTACATCTTTTGCAACAGATGACCCAATGAGGTGGAGATTTTCACTGTCCTGGAGGCTCCTCCTGACAGAAAAGCCAACCAGTTCAGTATCAGGCTGCGGATGTAACTTTTCCTTGTCACATGTCAAGCTGCAGATGAGGATTGTGTTTGTTTTTTTTACTGTTTAAGGTGCGCTGGATTAAAATGATTGGAACAGAAGTGACTGAAGACTCCCAAAAGTGCATGAGTGCTGACTATTTCAATCCAGGTCTGTTGCAGTGACTTTAATCACATCTTAAACTTGGATTTCTATTCATCATCAAATGGAAGAGCACAATCATTTCAGTATATCTGATACTGTGGTGGTGTCGCAGCACAGTGGTTCTCCAGTTTGAGGTTGTGACGAGATCATTTTGGTGGCACTTTAGAGACGGTTTGTGACATTAAAAAGACATTTCTACTGTGCAAATGTATGTTTTTGTTTTACTCAGATTTGGGATTTTTTTTAAGGCAAAACAAAATTTTTGTAAGCCTCTTCTGATGGCGATGGCGGTGGGGGGGGGGGGGTCACAACCAAAAAGCTTGAGAATCACTGTCTTGGCATACCATGTAAGAAACAGTTGGTTTCACCAGTCTGAAGCACACACACTTAGTCCTTAGAGTCTAAGACCAAATAAAAAACACTAAGAAACACAGATCTAGAAAAAAAAGCCTAGCAACAATCTATGTAACAATGTGTTTGACTTCAGAGAATCCAGCTGCAATCGAAAAACACTTTTATTGGGCTGTTTTGCACTTTGTCACTCTAAAGCCTCTTAAATCACTGGGTGATCTTCTGTTTTCTTACTTTACGTGCAGTGCTGGCAACTGATTTAAATTTAAACTTGTGCATTAAGATAATAATTTTCCAAATACTGGATCACAGCTATAAATTAGATGCTATAAATACATATTCTGAAAAACTGTCTTCAAAAGTTGCAAAGTGACACTGAAAGGTCCAAAACATTAGTCAATTAGAGACCATCACTGTCTAAATGTGCTTTAGTGTTTGTATATACACGGGCGGGAATGTTATCTTTTTGTCGGGCATTGGCATTGGTGTTCATGCTTCTTTATAAGAGGGGTCCTTAGTGACTCTCTGTTGTATGTCCTTTCAGTCCTGCTCAGAGCGGCTTCTTCTGTTCCTGTTGGCTGCTCACCCCTTTACTTCTGCTCCTGAGGGATCTTTTGTGTAGCCTGTTGCTGTTGGCAGCGGCTGGGGGAGAAAAGGGACGCATACTGATGACATCATGTAAACATGAGTTGCCAAAAGTCTTATAAATTACCCTGAGGTGAGTGGTGTGGCGAAAGGATTCATTTCAAAAGCTGCCATGGGCTCCTCACCAGCGTAAGGTTGAAAGCTCTGCAGGAGGTGTACTTCTAGTGTACAAAACATTACACGTCTCACTAATAAAGAGTTTCACACGCTTTACAGTTTATGCCCTGTTTGTTTCAAGGTTTAAATCTCCTACTTGTATCTGTGTCTTCCAATTCTTCTGCATTTCTTTTTCTTTATTACCGTCCAAATTTAACTTGGATCCACCACCTCTAATGCATGAAAAGTTTCTTTTGAATTCTATTGGCATGAATAAACAGTATTGTATGAGGTGTTGTTTAAAAAGGTCTGTTATATAATAGAAGGGATTTAGTGTCAGAAATATGCTTTATAATATTACACTGTTGTCTGAGCTACACTTGCATAAAGTTTTAATATAAAAACATTTTTACAGTATGGAAGAAAATACATGTTTCAGCGTTTCTCAGCAAACTCACCTTCTGTACATTCCACTTGTGGCTCCTCCCACTGTCCATTTGCCATACAGCGTATGACCGGCAGGTGGCGCTGTGTGTAGCCTGCATCACACTGGTAGCGGACTATAGAGTTGACAGGGTAGTGCTCTCTGCTGCCGCCCATTGGCCGGCTGTGCTCCACCTCAGGGGGCGCTCCACACATGACTGACAGAGACAGACACACAGACAGTTAATACAAAAATAAACCACTTATAAATACAAACTACATTCAGTGGCTTAGAGACAATCTACACAGTAAATCCAACCTTTTAGTAATCCAACTGTACGTTCTATCGTGTTTGGCAACCCAAGCAAATTTTCCCATGTTGTCTATAGAGCAAAGCAATGATCCCTGGACCCATGACAAGAGACACATATAATATTTCAGCTGCAAAAGCCTACCAGGTCCAGTCTTGCAGATGAAAGGAAGGTGGTAGTTGCAGGGCACGTCGTTCCATTGACCGCCCTCGTGCCAGATCATCACCACACAATCCTCCCCAGAGTCGAAGTAGTTATCTGGTTGGTTGGGCCTCCAGTTCTCAAATGTCTTAGGAGGTTAAAAAGATGATCGGTATGATGTAAAAGACAATATTTGAGTAATGGAGCAAAAGTAGATATCATTGAGCATCAACTGCATGACTTAAAAAGTAAAAATTCTACAAAAGGTTCATCTGTAGAGACAGAGAAATGTAATACAACCGAATCACTAGAATTAACAATGAGCTATGATGAGTTCCTGAGCACACAAATGAATAGACTATGCTCACCAGAGGAGTGCCGTCTGTCCAGCGGAACTGATTCTGAACCTCTTTGTCATTGAGTCCAATCCACTGGTAGTCCTGACCATTGGCTGCAATGCAAAAAGATTTGATCTTTGTGACAAATTGAACATGTTTTTCCCATTAATTATGCTGGCCAAATTGATATTTACTCATAATGATCCTACGAAGTAAATCAATGCAATGGTATGAACGCTACAATGTAGTACCAAACGATGTAAGGTTCACACAACCCCCTCCATATTCCAGCCCACTGTTTGCAGGCCCCCTGAGCAATCAGTAGAAGTCACCACTACAGTAATAAGGACATGATCCCTCACCGGCTTCCCATCCTTGAACAGTGATGTAGCATTCATAGCCTTTAAAAGTTAGAAATTCTCCCCTTTACTTACATGTTATGTCAGGTATTTTTACATACAGTATATGCTTTAAAATGACCACTAGTATGTGTTTATACCAAGCGACAACTACCACCGCTTGAGAAAAATCCATGGCTCCAACTGACTCCCATTCAAAAAGCATAAACTTCTCTCTGGAAATACCAAGTCAATAATTCTTTTCAACATGTCATTATGGTCTCAATCATTAAATTTGGGCCCTCTAAGTAAGCACAATTTAGCTAAAGTGGCTAACATTAAGTAAAGTGTGCATTGCTAGCATTCTCAGTAAACTAGCATTTGCTTCGGTCAGCGGTAGCGGGGCATGTTTCCAGAGTGTGTAAGGCAACACTCCTTGTCTGGAAGGTCCTGGCTCCAAACAGAAAAGATGGCGTCGACCATAAGCAGCAACTCGGGGTTTCAAACCAGCTCCATTCACGCCTGGCTATGTCCATCTTTATATACAGTCAATGGTTTATACATGCAAAACACATAGATGGACATATACTGTATACAGGCCCTTAAAAAAAATCATGCTTGCACACACAAAGATACTCACAGTTGACAAACTGCTGCTCCTCCTGGGAGCTGATGCTGACCAGGTGAGCGTTGAGCTCCTGGCAGCGCTGCTCGGCCTCAGACCAGGTGTGTCTTTCCGAAAAGTGGAGGTAACAGCTGCCCTTGAACTCCAACCAGCCCTCAGCACAGCCCTGCACAGCTGCACACACAAACACACACATCAAAAACACAGATTAGACTATTCTATGCACAATATACATGATATTTTAAAATCAGATAAAAGATGGGATTCCTATATTGGTATTAAGCTTTTTCTAGTTCTTAAGACATGGTGCCATATGCTGTGTTAGTGACTCACGTGTTGAGCAGTCTTCACCAGTGAAGCCATTAGGACACTGACACACAGCGAGTTCTCCCTGCACAGAGCAGGATCCTGAACCACAGGGATTTGGATTACAGGGGTCTGCATGGGTTGACAGCAGAAAGAGGGAGATTTTATTTTGTCTGTTTGTTTATGTTGTGGTACTGCATCACAAGGAGAATTCCTAGAGTATTTTGGTGGACAAATAAGTGTATTTCCCAAAATGTTGAAGGTGTGAACATGGCAGCTTTTTTGTTTTATGATACAGGATAATATCAGCAGAATTACAGCAAACGCCAAAACCACATACCTTCTACTGCTTCAGGCTCCTCCAAAACAGCAGGGGTTGATAATGACACTGATGGTGCTGTGGTTGGGCTGCTGTAGGTTGCATCCGGAGTCACAACATAAACTGTAGGTCCTGCACGGCTTTCCTGTTCCTCCTCTTCATGTCCTGATTGGTGAAGATTGGCAACGTACTCTGGATAAGTCATCGTGGATCCAGGTGGCAGGGCTATAGAAAGCTCCTCAGTGGGCGGTTGTTCATGATGGGCTCCACTGCCTGAGAGATGCAAGCTTCGGTCCAAAGAGCCACTGATTTCATAGTGGAACCCTGACCCACTATGATCCCCGCTTACCTCTACTACCCCCCGGCCCTGCTCAGGACCGTGTTCCAGTGGCTTCATGGTTACCTCCATCACGGCATCATCTGTTAAGTAGATGACATCACCACGACGCTGGAAAGAGTCTCCAGAGGCAGAGCCGCTGCCTGAAGCACCGGATGGAAAAACACTCGGAAAACCACTGGCGTACCCTGATCCAGAGGGACGATACCCGGACACCTCCTGCTCACCAGACGGCTGGACTGTAAGGTCAATGCCACTGTGATCGACAAATGAGATGCCAGAGAATCCACTGGTGCCTGACCCGGACATACTTCCTGATCCAGACATACTTCCTGATCCAGACATACCTCCTGATCCGGACATACTTCCTGATCCGGACATACCCGATACCAAGAAGTCTCCACTGCCTAACTCTTGCTCAGTGAGTTTTTGGTCGGTCAACACCTCTTCCATCTTCCCATCCAATATGGTGATCAATGACTCTCCACCACTACCGCTAATGCCACCGCTACCACTGGTAAAACCTGATCCTGATTGACCGAAGCCGGAGTGTTGTCTGTCAAACCCAGATCCAGAGCCAGATGCACTACCCGATTCTCCAGATGTGAAGGTTAAAACACTTCCCCCTTCTGCCTCTTGTGGATCTCCAGAGGCAGACTGGTCTCCGGAGAAGATGTCAGTGCGACCGCTGAAGATGACATCCCGTCCAGAGCCAGAGGCGTCACCACTGGTGCCGGAGGTGCTAGACTCCCCTGAGATTTCCCCGCTGGCTGAATGATCAGCTGAACCAGAGCCTGACACATCAACATGGACTGGAGGTAAAACGGGTCTCACTGGGGGAAACATTAAGAATTAATTTGCTACTATCCTTTGTTTAATCTTGTTTAAGAAAATTGTGTGATTTATTTTAATTATTGTGGCCACATTTACAGAAAAAAACATCCATTTTGAAAATTACGTAGCATTAACTGGAAGACTAAAAGATTAAGACAGTTTTCATTTATGCAGTTGTCTCCAGTTCTTACCAGGAGGAGCAACTTGCTGAGTAGTGATGGTTGTCTGGTTGATAAACTCCTCTATTTCAGTAATATTCATGCTGGTTTCAGTTTCATTGTAATCTACAGTGGTTTCAACTAAAAACAAACAAAACAGAATAACAAATCAGAGCATTGTAAAACTTCCAACAAGGATAAGGCAGCTGCCCTGTTTACAATGATGTATAGAAAGATAAATGACAGTATTAATTACCAAACTATTTTGGCCATGTATTTCAACAAATTATTATAATTATAGCTGCAAGACAGAGCCAGGGTAACAATGAGGACTAAAATAAAACAATTTCATACAACTGTCTTACCAGTGGGAGCAAAGAGATCAACTGTGACTGTTGTCTTGTTGATAACATCCACCGCCACCACCGTCAAGTTGATTCTGGTTTCATTTTCAGTGTGGATGACGGGGACTTCAGCTGATAGAGAAAGAGATAGAGAAGAATAGGCAAATAAGATAAGCCAGAGTCAGTTTCAGATGTAGTATAATTTGGATATAAATGGCATTGGGTAACTAACATACAGTATACTGTACATATTGTAATATGTCAATACTGTCAATACTGCTACTTATAAATAGTTATATCAATATAATAACAATGCATATCATCATCATCATCATCATCATGAAAACTGAATTCATTAAAATCTAAAATACAAACATAAACACGCTCAACCCTTTCCTACCTTTGAAACAGTAGGCATCATAGCGCGAGTGCTCATCGGGGAAGCCTGTTTGGTTGGGGTAGGCATAGATGATGTTGACCCCCACCTGGCCGCCTCCACAGTGGGCTCTGGCAGTTGTGATGGGATAGCGGACACTGCGATCCAGCAGCCAGCCTGGGCGGCATTTGTCAAATCCTTGGTTCCAAGCTGCGTACAGCTGGCCGGTGGTGGCCAGGGTGGTGTTGAGTTTCTGGCAGTGCTGCACGGCCTCCTCATAGGAGAAGCTGTCATAGTCGCTGGTGAAGAAGACCTCACCTTAGAGAGAGACAGAAGCATTCAGAAAGGTTCAAATATGTAAGATAGACAGATAGATATTAAGAAAAAACATTTAATGTTGATAGTAGATGTAAATTTTAGTAATTTAATTGCTTCAGGGTGTGAGTTGGTTCATGCTCCTCACCTTCCAGACGTTCTACATAACAAAATACATCATAGAGTTCATTGGCAGGTCTCAGGCCGTAGGATCTGACTCCTGGAATGTGTGGTAGATTACCAGCACAGTTATCTCTGGGTGACACGATGGGATACCTGAGCATGAAAGAGGATGTTGGTGCAGTATATTAAAGCTCTGCTTTGCTAAAATATCCCTCCTGGGATTGGCTTCTTCTACCAATAGCATAATCCAAGAACAAATTTAGACATTTCTGTGCAGAAAAAGGAGTTAAGATAAGTTCTAAATAAAAAGCATTAAAATCTTGTCTGGTTTTTGATCAGCCTAGTATACAGTATGTGTAAGACTCAGATATATTGGTCTATGTGCCTCCAGCTCACCTGACAGTCTGGTCACGGAGCCAGCCGGCGTCACATTGGTGCAGGCCTTTCTCAAAGGCCGCCTGCAGCTGCTGGGGGCTGGCGATGACTGCCCCGATACTCTGACAGGCTTTGTGAGCCTCCAGGAAGGTCAGTGTGTACCGGCCTGTAATAGGTCGATAGTGGAACACCACACCTGTGGTGGAGAGGGAGGAAGGAGGAGGGAGGAGGGAAAAGACCAGGAAACAAGGAAGAAAGTGTGTAATTTTATATCTTTTCTTTACATTTTTACTTTGTCTAGACTTAGCTGTATTCCCTCATTGTGGTAATTTACTCATAGCTTGAACATTTATAAGTCATTATTCTTTTATTGGCTACCCTGTGGTTACATTTTGGTTTGCCAATGACAGCAATGACTGAGTGAGTGGGGCTCCTGACCCGCAGGTATGCATGAGATGAGTCTGTGGAAGTGGTTTGTTTAGCAGCATATTTCAATAAAAACAGTACAGAGCATGAGAGTGGATACCTTAGAGAGTTTGAAATTATGCTGCATGAATACTTGAATATGTTTTTACAGCATTTTTACAGACATTTTGATATATTTTTGGTTTAGGGAAACAAACTTTTGTGTCAGCAGTGATATTCCACTAAAGTCAGGATAATGACAGAGTTGCTTCCTATCTTACAAAGTCTAAATATATATATATATAGACCAAATAGAGTAAATCACAAAGTTCAACATGGCTGCCCAAAGGCTTCTGTAAAACAGGTTGAAGCATGCAGAGAACATAGATAATCAAATACGGTCCAACAGGTTTTTATTATTGATCACTCACGTCACCAACTTACCTGTGGGAGCCATGGCAGTATCTGTGAGATCCAGTCCAGGTGTCACTTTAACGAATGTGTCCACCACGCTGGGTGGGATGGGCATTGGGGAGAGGGTGTCCACTTCTCCACGCTTGATCTCCTCACCTCCAGGTGAGGGGGTGAGGCTTGGATAAAGCCCAGGGGCAGGTGTTATGCGGATGATGTCTGGGAAAGGGGTGGTCCTCCCAGGCACAGCACCCTCATCCTCACCAGCTGTTTGTGACACAAGATTGCATCAGGCTTGATTTAAAATTCCCTGGATGGCTTGATAAGACTGACATTCTTTAAGTATTATTAATCAGAAAGTTGATTAGTTGATACTGATACTTCTGATTAGATGCCTGACATTATTAAATTATATCTTAAAGAAGAAAATAACCATTATCAAACAGCTATTTTATCACAAAATAAGCTCCCACAATGCAATGAAAATAATAAACTGTATCAGAAGGATTTACCGCTGAAGCAGATAGCATCGTAGCGAGAGTCTGGGTAAGGGTATCCTGTCTGGTTGGGGAACAGGTAGACGGTTCTCACTCCTAGAAGCCCTCCTCCACATTGAGGCCTGGCGATGTTGATGGGGTAACGTACACTCCTGTCTGCCAGCCAGCCAGCATTACACACATCCATGCCAGCCTTCCAGGCCAAGTAAAGCTCTCCGGTGCTGGCGAGCCGGGCACCGAGTTTTGTACACTGATCTCCTGCTTCGTAGAAGGTAAACTTCTCTACAGACGTAGAGTAGAAAACTCTGCCTGGGAGGAGAGATCAGAGAAGAAGGAGACAAACACAGTCAGTGCAATGCTTCTGTCTACTGTGTTTGAGTATCAGCACAAAGGTTTGATGTAACTACAGCAGTGACTCCCAAACAGGGGTGTTTGTTCCCTCAGAGGTACTTCTGCAGTTGCCAGGGGGTACATTGTGGAAAAGAAATGATAATTTGATTTAAAAAATAAATAAAAACAACCATAACAATAGCATTACAAATTGATGTGATGCAGATTATTAATCGATTTATTGTCACAATAACCAGTAAGCTAACAGCTACAATAGGCTGAATGTATGGTACACACTTTGAACCAACCTGAGTCAGTTATAACACCTTCAAGCCATTGAGAGTACGTTAAATCTAGTTAGCAAGCTAGAAGAGAAAGTAGTGCTAAAAGTAGTGGATAAATGCTTTAAAGGTGCCGTGTGTAAAATTTTGTAACATTTAGTGGTGAGGTTGCAGATTGCAACCAACTGAATACCCCCATCCACTTTCAAGCATGTAGAAGAACCTACAGTAGAGAACCTCTCTGGAGCCAATGTTTAGTTTGTTTGTTCTGGGCTACTGTAGAAACATGGTGTTGCGATATGGCGGGCTCCAGCCCCCTGTTTAGCTATAAAGGGCTCATTCTAAGCTAATGAAAAAACAACAATTCTTATTTTCATGGGATTATACACTATTGAAAACATACTTATGAAAACTATATTCCATTTCTGTCAAGTGAGTTGCACTAGATGCCACTAAATTCTACACACTGCACCTTTAAATAATTAGCTAATAGAGGATATACATACATTTATAATAATTGTCCAAAAGTAGCGGATAAAAAGGTGAAATAGTTAGCTAAATGTAAGTTAAAATAAATACATAAAATTAATAGATGAACAGGTGAAAAAATTACATGAAATGAATGGATGAACAGGTGAAATAGGTAGCTAAGTAATTGATAAACTCCACAACCAAACCAACCGAAACACTGATGATTCAATTTTATGGTGTTTATAGATTTATAAACAAAGTTCGGGAACAAAGACCACGCCTCGTACACATCCCATTTCCACACAACAGAGTATTTAGGCACACCTTATCCATTTCTCTCCCCTCTTGTCTCAGTTTGCAAGCGACCTGTGACAGACTTGCATCCATAGACTGTAAAAAATATGGACATAGTCACCGTGACGTCACCCATTGGTTTGCGAACTGCCGTTTCGAAGCCTCGAGTGTAGCGATTTGACCATCGCCATCTTGGATTTGGCTGTCGCTATGTTTGATTTTTGGAGCCAGAAGCAACCATATTTGGACGAGAGGGTGGAGCTGACCATAGTGCTAGCTGCTGGCTCGGTTAGCACGGTGTATTTCCTTCATCCTGCCACCTTGCACTGTTTACAATCACACCAATACGTTAAACAATTAAACTATGCTCCAATGGACCATCCCGATCACCAGTTTGTCCACTTTCTCATTCTTGGTTCCACTTGCCACCCTGTCCTCAACCCTCCTTTATGCCATCTCTCGACCCTCCTTCATCCCTCCATACCCAACCTTCATCCAGAGGTTCATCCTTCATCCTTTCATGGACCTACCAGCTTTTGACCTACCCCCTTTGCCCTTGGACACTCCCAAGAACTTCCGAGACAACCACATTGCCCGATCTCGAGACGTACAGCTGCACTCTGACGCAGCACCTCCTTCTGTTTTCAGGGTTACAGCAGTCATAGGTGGTTCACCTCCAATTGGCCACCTCAACTGTCCCCACCCTCCCCCCCCTGCTCTTCACAAACCATACCACGTCATCATCAAAGCCCTTCTTTGGGGGCACGAGAGGTCTTGGTCATCCTCGTTCATACAACTACATCGTCATTGACCATAATAAACAAGAACATGTTGTTAGAGTAAGAGTACCTGACATCTTCTCAGCAAAACAGTACACGTCGTAGGTCTCGTTGACATCTCTCACTCCATAGGTTCTCACGCCAGGGAAGTTCTCCTTGTCTCCAAAGCAACGATCACGTGGCTCATGGATGGGGTACCTGGAGATGACGAGAGAGATGGCTGTCAATAGCTGGATATCAGTTCTCTTACCGTTAAATTTTGTTTTATTTCCATGGTAATTGTACATTAATCTGTTTTAACATTTGTCATCAAACTTAAAACAGGTAAAAGTAACATGGTACTGGACATTATTTCGTTGAATTGTTGGTTTTGGAAAGTTACAGAAATTGCTGGGGGTCAGACACTGTTTGATCATCTGAAAAAGCATTTCTGTTGGTGTAAATTGGCACCACAGCACTATTGCTCAGTGATATGCACTATTCACAGCAAAGAAGGTCATATGTTCAGCTCTGCTGGCCTATCTGTTTGGAGTTTTCAGTTCGTCCTTTTGGGTCTCCTCTGCATGCTTTCCACAGTCCAAAAACATAAAGGTTAGGTGAACTGGAAGCTCTAGACTGCTTGTAGGAGTGAGTGTGAATTTGTTTGATCTGTGTATCCTTGTGACAGACTAGCCTGACCTGCAATCCTGAATAAAATAAGCATGAATGAATGGATGAATACTACCTGACAGTCTGATCCGACAGCCATCCAGCATCACACTGGTGGTATCCATCATCGTAGGCAGCCTGAAGTTGGGCTGGAGTTGCGATGGTGGCACCGTTCTGGATACAAGCTGCCTTGGCCTTCTCAAATGTCAAGGTGTAGCGGGTGGAGATGGCTCGGTAGTGGAACACAATACCTATGAATCATAGAAAGTTAACAGAATACCTATGATGGAATATCTTTCAACTCTTAATGCCAATTTTTCTAACAGCAGTATTGCTTGACTTTCACCAAAAATCACAAGACAGTGTACTTGATTAGACAGAAATGTCTTAATGACAGAAAGGTCAGCCAACTGAATTACTGTTTTCAAAGGTCACGTTATACATATTTTTTTTTAACAGATTTCCTTCAGACCTCCTATAACTTCTCTAGAGGAAAGTCTTACTATGCAGTATTACCTGCTGGGTTCTAAGTGTGCATTTAAAGCATTATCTTTGAGGAAAATATACAATAAAGTAAAAATGGTAGGCAGTGTTTTGGCTACAACACATTGGATTTTGTAGGAGTTTCACCTTTGAACTCATCTTGTTATCCTTTAGTTTGAGAAAACCTTTTAGATAGAACCATCACTGTCTGTTTGATGTTTAGATGAACTATGATAGAACTTGACTCTCATTTTGTAATGCTCCAAAGTGAATGAGATTTTTCATGTTTCTGCGGCGTACCCTGAACTTGGACATCCACGGAGTCGTAGTTGTCCTCAATGCCATGCATCACCTCGCAGCGGTAGGTGCCAGAATCTTTGGACCTCAGCTCTGTAATCTCCAGACTGGCATCAGTGGGCACAAGTGGGTAGTTGACCATTGTCACTCTGTCTAAATACTCTGTTTCCACATTAACTTTTCCCTCTGATGCCACCAGGATTGTGGTGACTTTCTCCTTGGTGACGTAGGTCCATTTAATGCGGTGGGAGAGCGGGGCGACAGTTACGGCACCGGGGTCGTCAACGGTGTTGTCCTGGAAGTAGCATGGCACCACTACCTTCCCACCCAGCAGAGGACGGAGAGGAACCTCCATTGGGATGCTAACACGCAATGTGCCATCCAAGTCTGGGATGAAGAGAGGTCAAGGTTAATTTGTTAGAGTATCTATTTATTAATGAGAGGACAACTTTATACTGTATGTAGTGCAGACGTACAGTGTAGTTTGGAAAAATAAATTTGTCTTACTAGCTTTTATAAAACTAAGACTGTGGCACAGTCCTTTAAAAAAATGTACATCTTTGAAACAGACTTCAAGGACTTCCAAAAACTTCAATAGTTAGGACGACTTAAACAAAGAACTAACAAAAGTCAGATAGGAAGAGAAGGAGAACTGTAGAGATGAGACAAAAACAACAAAAAAGACAGAGTTGGCCTCAAAATGAGAAGTTATATTACACAAGAAAGAATGACAGGGCTGATCAGCACTTTATTTCTCAGAAGATGCCATTTAACGGAACAGTTTGACATTTTGGGAAATATGCTTATTCTTGACAGTAAGATGAAAAGATTGATACCTTTCTCAAGTCTGTTTGTTAAATATAAAGCTATAGACAGCAGCCGGTTAGCTTAGCTTAGCATAAAGATTGGAAATAGGGGTAAAAAGTCAGCCTGGTTCTGAACGTGACCTCTAATGTCACTTATCGCTGTGGTCACAAGTCACTGCACTGGGCCAACAAATACTCTACTCACATAACTTGCCTTAAAACCACAGTTTATAATTTTTACAATTTGTTTTTTGTGCAGATTAACCAACCAAGATATAATGTGTAAATTGGAGAGTTTAAGAGGTTCTGTTTGCCAGATTTCTTGCCATGGACAGAGCCAGGCAGGCTGTTTCCAGTCTTTATGCTAAGCTAAGCTAACTGTCTCTAAGCAAGAAAGTAAAGCGTACTTCCCAAAATGTCAACATTTCAGGAAGCTGAAATACATTTCCCACAGTCAGTGCACACTTACCGTCATGTTCTTCAAATATTGTTGCCGAGATGAGGGGCAAGAACACACACAGCAGAAGCAGGGGGGTCATTGTTACCTGAAAAATATCCAAATTGTTGACACTGGAATCAAGTTTGTGTTGACAAAATAAGTAATGAAGGGAAAGAAAGACAAAACTTACATAAAAATATCCATGGTATGCTATTTTTATTTTTATCCTGTTGTAGTGGCAAATAAATGAACTTAAGGAAAACAAAAATCATTCAGAGGCGAAGTTCTCAAAAAAGTTATTCTGCGCAGAGCAACTAACATTGTCAGGCAATACAGTTTGATTCATACTTCAGAATGACAGGATATGAACACATCCTCTCATGCTTCATATATCTGCACCCTGCCCCTCACCAACTCCACTTCTGTGTCTTTTCAAAAACAAGAGAATATGAGCTTTAAAAGATATGTATAGAGCAATCAAATAAAGAACATATATTTAGTACATTTACATATGCTTAAAGAATATATGTATGCTTAGAGAGTATTAATGTATTACATCATATATCTTCAACACATAATCAAAAACAATTGCATTATACTATATATTTTCCACAACAATGTCTCACATTTTATGTTTTTTTTCCTTGGCGGAAATGGACTTCCATACAAGTCTACTAAAATCAACAATAAGCAGAGTGAGTGTATAAAACTGTTGGTGTATAATTGTTATTGTTATGATTGTTGTTATTCTGTCCCACCCCCTCCCCCCTCTTTCTCTCTCTCTCTCAACCCAACCGGTCAAGGCAGATGGCCGCCCACCAAGAGCCGGGTTCTGCTTGAGGTTTCTACCCGTTAAAGGGGAGTTTTTCCTTACCGCTGTCACCAAGTGCTTGCTCATGGGGGAATTGTTGGGATTTGACACTATATTAATAAAAAACTGATTGATTGAATTGATTGTAAAACTATGCAAACTTTCTTACGTCTCTTTTTGTGTGAATGAACAATGAAGTAGGTGTTAAAAAAAATAAGTGGTTCTATTATAATAATTTCCTCTACCTCGGTATGCCACTGTGTTTTTCTTAGCTTGCACGCTTACATTCATATTCCGTTTAATTCAGGATATACAACACATTTGGTTGTTACGTCAGCCTCATTTGCTAAAATGGAAATAGGATGTCAAGAATCTCTAGTATCATTTGGAAATACCGTACATGCTCGCAGAGGAATGAAAGCCCCTCTGTTTCTGGGAACAGGAAATGTCTTTAGTGCTAAAATAAGTTCAGGCTGAGAGGAAGAAGTATGATTCATTCATCTCAAATGCTTTTCCATTTGCTACAAACTAATGAAGAAAAGGACGTTAAAATGAAGCTTTTTTCCCACCTTATTAAGATAACTGTTGAAAGTTGTAAGTGTCTGCTTGTATGTATACTGTATGTGTCTTTGTCTGTCCCAATATACTCTATAGTGTCTGTGTATACATGGGAGTACAATCTGTAATTGTTTTCAGTATGTGAGGTCTTTTTTGCCACAAACTAGACACATGTGTTTGCCAAAATGAGAAGCTAATGTAAATATATATTAAAATTTAAACATAGGCCAATCTGCCCAATCTATAGGATTCAAGTATGCAAAGGTTTTATTTATTACAAACAATATGTGTAGTGAAAGGCAGGGTGGCATAATCCTAAGGTTGTCCTAAAAGAAGCATTAGAGTAATTATAATAAGAAACATAAAGAAAAAATTAAAAACATTTATGCAATAAATATTCAAATGTATGACTAGACGTTCCTTGTTAACAAAAGCTACATAAAAATAGTAAAACCTGCTATGAAATTTAAATTTCTGTATACATTTTATTTATTTGTGTAGGTTTTTTCTTTTTTTTATCAGCATTTCAAATATATTTCCTGAAGATATCTTTAAGAGCAGATTAAACAAAATAAAATCTTTATTTGTTTCCTACTGCCTCTGAGGGGCTTTTTCACCCAGGCAAGAATACCATTCTGTGACCAACAATTAGGTTCTTGTCACTGAGGTCAAATTTGATCATGAATATAATCAACAAATATCAGCTACTGGCTGCTTCAATCCAAAAACATCAGCATCAGTACCACAAAGCCACATCTGTCAAACCCTGATTACCACACTGCTTATTTTATCTCAATTTTCCACTGCTGTGACATGAAGCACAGTCAAACATGTGAAACAAGTCCCAACTGAACCCTCATTGTGCTGCATTCACAAGCCTCCGGACAGGCTGCTGAAAGCTCCCAGTTCATTCCAAACAGCTACAGAGAGACATTTACAACCAATAAACCTGAAACCTAAACAAAAAGTTTGCAGTGGCTAACATGGCAGCCAAGTGAAAGGCTGAGGGAGAAATTTACTGACCTTTCAAGTTCAATTGACTCAAAAGGCATAAAAACCACCGTAATGTATATTTAACACACTGGTAGAAATGCATGACAACTTTGTGCAGGCATATTCACGTGTTGTGTATACTGTACGTCTGTGTGTACTACATACTGCATGAATGAGCGTGTGTGTGTGTGTGTGTGTGTGTGTGTGTGTGTATGTGTGTGTGTGTGTGTGGGCTGCTAGCATTCTCAGAGTTCCACATACCCCGGACATACGGTACAGTAGGACTAATATTTGCCCTGCTGTCTAAGATCTGTCTGGGAGTGAATGTTGGCTCAGATTGGGCGGAAACAAAAAATACCACATAAAATTTGTAGAGAGATGGAGAAATCCAACCAGGAACAATCACACACTGTTATACTTTCATTATCAGTCTCTGATCTTCAGTCCACACCCAGACCTTTGGTATGTTATGTTATTATTTTTGTTATTCTCAATTTTTGGGAGTGATTCCCTTCCTGTGGTTTCTGACTTTTTGAGGTTTATTCACAAACTTATGCCTGACTATACCTATATAAGGATTTTTGAATATTGTTGACTTTTCTGAACATTGCTGGGTGATTACCACACTAACACACACATTTTCAAGTCTGTTTTTAAACAGTAGTCAGGTGCCCATATAAAGATTTTGCACACTGTAGTCATTCCTCCTGCTCATACTGATCCCTTCTTAATGCGCTTTCATTGTAAGTGATATGGGACAAAATTCACTGTCCTTATTTTGAGCAAAAATGTATTCAAAACATGAGGCTTCATCAGTCAGTTAGTCAAATCAAGTGGATATCCTCTAAAGTTAGTTGAGTCTTTTTAGTTTAAAATTCCCTTTTTGTGTTTCCCTGTTGAGCTTCAGTGAAAGGATAATGACAAAAAAGGGAATTTTGTATTAAAAGGACTGTAGCTTTGGAAGATATCTATTTGATTTGACTAATTTGGATGGCTTAAGCCTCATATTAGCTTCATTTTGCACAAATGAATGTGGATTTTGCACTCCATTAATTACACTGAAAGTACATTAGGAAGGGATCATTTGCCAGTATGAACAGGAGGAATAATTACAGCAAGCAAAACCTTTTTCAGTGTTCACTTTTGTTTTAAGACACTTGAAAAGTAATGAATCCTTTAAGATGCAGCCTTAGTTGTCTTTTGCAGTTATTGCTATGAAAGAAATATGAAGCAGAGATATGAAAGAAGTCATATCTCTGCTTCTTCAATGATGGATTTCTCTTTGTGTGATTGCTGAAAGTTGGTACAAAATGTAGAGTCAAGAATTAAGCTTCTACTCTATGATTCTGAAAATGAATTTCTATTCCACCTGCATGGCAACTATCTTTCCATAAGGTTACACTGTCTATAATGGGTCATCCATTGGAGTAACAATCAATCAATGAGATGTGCAACCTTCAAAAAACAAGGTATGAAGTATATCTTCATTAAAGAGCAATTTAACAGCAGCTCACCTTGCTGCAGTGATGTAGAGGTGCACTCCAGGATGGTGGGTGTGATTACAGGTGCAACAGAGCAGACTTCTTAAAATGTTTGAATGTTTTGGTGTGCATTTTTTCTTGAGAATTCTGGTGATAATTGGTGGATAGAGGATATCAGTATAAATTAAAGGTCATTCATTAGTAGTACATTTACCTGTCTGTGCTTTAGCGTAAAAGCACTAAGTCATGTATTCTTTTACATGACATTAAAGTGCCATATATAACACTTAAGCTGGGCCTCCAATGGATAAAGACAGCAATAGCCAGCCACCACTCAAACTGTCTCATAATCTCATAATGCATTAACACAGAGGACGCCAGCAAAAACCTTCCCCATTTCTTAAACCAAGCCAACCACAACGTCTGCTCCTCATTGCTTACTATCCCATCATTGAGAAGATCCTCGGCTCTCTTTAAATGCATCATTTAAACTGTGGTCACTTCATAATGTGCTCCAGCATTCGGGAGCAAGCCACGCCAGGCCAGGTCAAGCCAATCAGCACTCTCTCCACAGTGTGTCCATTCAGTCAGTGGGGTGGCTGCTGCACCCCTGTTAGCGCTCTGTGGTATGTTCCGCTCCCAGCTGAGGTGAGGGGCAATAAGGCCTTGGTCTGTTCCAGCAATGGACAGGGGCAGGGCCTTGGGAGGTGCGACCCTGCCAAGGTAAACACAAGGCGGGCATCCAGGGGAGGCCCCCCCCCACCCCACACACCCCCACCCTCCTCCCTCACCCCCTCCCCCCCATCCACCCACTCTCCTCCAAACCTCTAGAGTCCCTTAGCAGCAGAACAGAGTCGACATTGATACACACACAGAAACACAGACTCACACTCATAGATCACCAAGGGGATGTGTGGGAGTGCACGTCCAATGCCTCTGGTAAAGAAAACGCATGGGAGTGTGTGTACATATATCGTTATTGACTCATACTGTAAGGCTTGTGTTGGAGAACACACACAGACTCTTGTACAGTGAAATGGGTGGAGGGGATAAATTCATATCCACAGGTGGTTATGAGTGCATTAGTACATGCCTACATACTCAGCAATCTGTGATCAAAGACATACTTCAGCAGCATGTGCACATTGGTCAGTTATATGTGTAAAACATACACACAACTATACTGTGCAGCTGAATTATCATGTCTGGAATAAGACCTAGTTTAGAAACGTCCAGGATATCCTAAACCAAAAGTGTAAAAATATTTACCAAATCCTTTGTTAATTGTTTTTTCATTTCCAACATCTGAGATTTACAATTCACAACATGCGCCCACTCAGCCTGATGTTACTATAGTAACAGGATGTCGCTTGCTTGACAGAAGTTTCCTATACTCTAGTATATTCCAATAACATTGTTTTCCTAGTAATCAAAAGGTGCCTTGTACTGCTGAGATGTTCCACTCAGAAATTTAATTCAAAAGGAAAATACTTTTTTCTCTGTTTCCAGCTACTTTAAGCTCTCCTGGCACCAGCGTGGAAACAGATTATATGGAATTATATGTGACAATACACAGATTCATTTTTACCGATTAGCAGTGACTTTGCATTGTCTGTTGCACATAGTATCTTATTCCACGTGGTGCCTGGAGTATATCTCAGCTCCACTGGGGGTCGCGAGATGAATGCAAGAAAGCAACGCTGAATAAACTTATTTCTGCTGCACAATATTGCTTTTTATCCTTTTAAATTGCTGGATGATTCGACTTTTTCAGGCGTTTTCAGGAGTTTTTTTGGCTTAACCCTGAATACAATGAATTACAATAATCCAACTGAGATGCATGTATAAGATCAGACAGAGAGAAGACTTGATTTTTGAGATGCTCCTCAGCTGATAAAAACATGACTGAACAACTTTTGTAATTTGTTTTTCAAACCTGTGGTCACTGTCAAATATTACACCTCGGTTTCTGGCTGCAGGTTTGATATTTGTAGACAAGAAGCCAAGATGTTTTTGTGAAATTCGTGTGTGGACTTTGGAGGACCAAAAATAATTATTTCAATTAGCTGGAAAAAGTTTTGGGACATCCAGCACTTTATATCTGACAGACGTATTATAAGTGATAAAAGCTGCCTCTCATCACTGGTCTTTAATGGGACATACATTTCAGTGTCATCGGCATAATAATGGTATTCAATATTTTGTGTATGAATTATATGTCCCAGGGGCAGCATATATACACAGAACAGGAAGGGGCCAAGGATAGAGCCTTTGGGGAACACCACATGTCAGAGAAGCCACCAAAGAGGAGGCATTACAGATCACAACTGAGAAAGTTCTGTTTGCTAAGTAAGATTTGAACCAGTCTAAGGCAGTATCCCTGATGCCAACCCACTTTTCAAGATGATCCAATAGAGTAGAATGACAGTAACCCGCATCAGCTGAAAGTAAAAGATCACTTGTAACTTTTATGAGGGCAGTTTCCATACTATAACATGAATGGAAACCAGATTGAAATTTAACAAAGATATTATTATTATTCATGCAAGAAATCAACTTTAACTTCAACTTCTCATAAACCTTTGAGAAGAAATTGTAGTTTGGAAAGGGGTCTAAAAATGTTTAAGATCCACAGGGTCAAGGCAAAGTTTCTTGAGACTATTGTGTGCTTAAGACAGGAGGGAACAACCAGAACAGCTAGTGGTCAGAGAGCTATTTACAGTGGACAAAATAGTGAGACCAATGCTGTTAAAAACCTCCATCAGAAATTTAGTAGATCTAAAGGACTTGATGAAGGCTTTAGCTTGGCAACAGTGTCCTTGAGAGGCAGAGGAGTCACAGAGTACAAAGGCATCACGGGTGATATGACCGATCTGGAGTCTGATTTCATTTATTTTGTTTGTAAGTAGGACAGCTATTGTTCACAGATTATGGGGGAGGCTTCAGTTTGTGGACTAGGAGGAGGATTAATTGCTTAACCTGTGTTTTGGAAAAGGACTCTGGGGTTATGACAGTTTGCTAAAATGATGTTGGAAAAATATGAGGACGTGACTTCTTTTACTGCTTTGTGATAAGTTTTCCTTAGTTCTCAGAATTTCATATGTCAGCAGCAGTCTGACGTTATTCCATTCCCTTATCTGCATTTTCTTTTTATTTCTCTGGTGCTATTTAGCCAAAGTGTGCTGCAAGTTGGTTTGACTTTCCTAGTTATTATTAGAATATTTTTACATGTATTGTTGAAGTTATAGAGTAGATCATTTGTAGATGTTTCATTTTAAGGGGTCACGAGCCAAAAAGGTTGGAAACCACTGGTCTAAATGACAAATTTATGACACAGAGCCACAATGAGTATTGAAATTATCTGGTCAGTGATCAAGTACAACATAATAAATTCAGACACTGCGTAAATTTGATTGATTCAATAATTTGATTTCCATAGAGAGAAATCATCCAGAAAATCAAGCTGATTGTATAAATATGATTAGTTTTCATTTCCATATAGACTTTTAACTGATTCATGCTCTTAAAACTCTTATTTCAGTCACATTATATGTTTAGAATAATATTGGAAAACACTTTTCACAACAAATCACACATCAACAGTTAAATATCAAAGAGAAGCTGACTCCATTAACACCTCATTAAAATAAACTCAGTGACACCATAGTGGGCTTCCAGCAAATAAATCACAAAAACCTCCACAGCATAATGAGCACAAAAACACACTGAAAGTTAACACCAAAGATCTGATCACTTCTGTGAGCAGTTTTATCTTTTGCATCTGCGATAAACTTCCCAGAGAGAAGAAATTTCAAAAAAAAAGAAACTTCAAAAAGTTACCTTTGGTGTGACATCTGAGTACATCAACCAATACCTGTCCTCCAAGCAGAGGATGAAGCGTCAAAGTATCCCCTAAAACCCCTTTCACAGTATTCCTTGTTAGGGACTGGTAAGTTGTAAACGTACCGTTGATGCTCCAAAGCTCCCAGTTCCAGTGACTCAGGGGGCCTCTTGCTCCTGACTGTGTATGAGAGCAGAAAGAAGCTTTATTCAAACTACCACACATTTAGATGTTGGGAAGAGAGAGGGAGAGGGAGGGAAAGAGAGGGAGAGAGACAGAGAGAGAGTGAGAGAGAGAGAGAGAGAGGGATGTGGTCCTCTCCTGCCAGTTGGTGAGGTCATACAGCCAGATTTGAATATCAACTCTGAAACACAATCAGATAAAATTAGTTCAGAGAAGATGAAGACCAATGTCAGAATATCTCAGTGTTTGGTTTAAATGAAGGTTGATGTTTTACACACAAAATGTGTTAAACTATAATAGCAATAGATAAATGTAGTTAAACTGTCATGAGGAGATATGCATGTTTTCTTTTACAATTACATTTTTTGTTCACTTTTACAATATATACAAAACACAAGACCTCATATTACAGTAAATCAATGAAGAAGTAACAGAAAAAAACAAAGCAAAATAAATTTTATTAGCTAAAAGTAAATAAGAAAAAACACATCCATTAAACAACCATTAAAACTTGACCTCTGGCCCATGTAAATATCTTTTACATTACCCACAATGCAACTGAACTAGATTCACACGACTATACAGATTTTTTACATTTACAAACTTGTAGTCTTCAGCCTTAACCGGTGCTGAGTCAAGTTAAAAGTTCTTCCAAACTCCCAAAGTTAAAAATTTCCTCTTTGTGTTTCCCTCAACAGTATTTCTCCAGTGAAAGGATAGTAACAAAAAGAGGGAAATTTGTGCTATAAAGGCAGAAACTTTGGAAGTTATCCCCTCGATTTGACTAGTTTGGATGACTGAAACCTCATATAAGCTTCAGATAAACTTTTAAGTACATTTTTACACAAAATAAGGATTTCAGATTTTGAACCTCATCGCTTACATTGAAAGCACATTAAACATTGATCTTTAATTGGCCAGTATGAGCAGGAGGAATGATTACCACTAGCACAACCTGTTTCAACGTTCATATCATGGATGTATAAAGAGAACTGGATACAGCGTTGGTGGCGGGACTCCGTTCATCCCTATGAAAGTTGCTCAGTGGTGCATGAAGCCAAAAAAGTTAGATTTCCTTATATAAAATGATCTGGATCTTCTGGGATCATGTGGCCCATAGAGCAGACCAGGCGCCAGATACTTCGGTCGGCTGAGCTGGCTAACTCCTGGTTTAGCCCTCCACTGACTTAAATGGGATTAAAATAATTCAATCGAGTGGCCCTTCCAGACTGTTATTGGACCGAATTGATCATGCATCCGCTGATTTACAGACGTCTCTTTCACAATGTAAGTCAATGGGAAAAAAACTTTTTGGGCCAGTGTGCATCGTGTGACGGACTTGGAAGTTGTAATTACACAGTTTGGCCACTATGTCAAATTGGCTTCAAAGCCCGGGCGCTGTTCCTGGGGACTTGGTTCATATGGGCAACTGACTTGAAAAACTGTGAACTTATCTTTATACCATGGATACAAAATAGGGTCCCACATGCACAAACATTGCTCTATAGCGCTACTAGTGGTCAAAAACTCCACAGGGTACCTTTAATGTTGTTTCTCTATTATGTTGAATTATGAAATTTACAGTGCTTTATGTAAAAAAAGCCATTTTAATGTCAAATACAATATTTAAAAAAAGGAAAAAGAGAAATATGAAATATGTGTTGACCCCTTGAGATTATTAAACTCAAACATCAAGACATGTATGTATTTGTGTGACTACGATTGCAAAGTAGCTGATAAAGCGGCAAAAACCATGTTTCTGTGAGTACTTGTGTGAGCACGTGCTTGCCTGCATGTGTGTGTCAATATACATGCCTACTGTAGGAAATTTGTGTCTGTATTCGTTCAGTTTAAAGTCACATATGCTAATGTTGGCCTGAGGTTAAGGAAGGGCGTGTCTCCCCGTTTGTCTCCTGCCAAACACTATTCAGAGGTGTAAATACTGGCAGTGTGCTCCGTGCACTCACTGACGCACACTTAACGTCCACATCTTCAAAGGAAAATATATTAACAGCCGATTTGCTCTAATTTTGTGCTTATTTGCAGACTTGAAATGTTTATTTAGCAGCTGCACACAGATGAAATAGAAACATCGGGTTTACTCACCATCATTCATGTCAATCAGCTGTTGCATGGTAACATGTCTCAAAGGGCAGCACAGAAAGTAAGACACTGGGACATTTTTACACCATGCCACCTCCAAACATCCCACTTATTTTGTAGCTTTTATTTATACAGTTTGAGTTTGCCTGGTAACACATGCTCTTTTCTATTGACATTCTTCTGCGCATTCATAGTTATATGGTCGGCACAACCGCAGTGTTCTAATTTTGGCAGCTGGTAACCTGCTGAGAAAAGGTATTTCAACAGGAGTTGCTGAGGCGGAGGAGGAAGTGTTATCCATCATTCAAGCCAGTGTTGTTCAAGCAGGTCTGGGGATTCCAAATGGTGCTCATTGAGTAACAAGAAAGCCACTCTAATCTTTAGGGTGGAAGCCTAAATCATTTTGTTACATAGTGGTAGTTATTTACAAGATGAGCTGTCACTGACTTTCAAAATTGTATCATCAGTTAATAATCAATAACCACTCTCCTTGCATATTTAAATTGAAATGTGTGTTCAATTCATTCAATACAGTGGCATTCATGCTGCAGTTTTGTTACCTGGAAAATCCCTCTAATAACCATTTTTGAGTTTGTACATTCTCTCAAAGTAAAGACAGCCAAAACATTTGTTGATCCAAATCCCATTGCTCATAAATAAAGTGTAACAGTATGTAGACTGTTTCTACAAGACCATAGTCATATTTTCCACTTTTTCTGCAGAAGTACTTCGTTGCAGTTCTCTGAAACAGGGAGTTATTCATCTTCAAAAACACTGATTCATAAGTCAAGATCACAACAAGACCATATGCTCTACTACTGTACATTTATGTGTTTATCTCTTGACTTAGAACTAAACTACTTTTTTATCTACTGCCGTAATTGCTGTCAATCAAAAAGTCGGGCTGAGACTTCTACTGAAGAACATAATGGACAGGATGAATGTTGGAAGGAGTGTGGTTAAAAAAAAGAGCTGAACATCTTCATATATTTTGGGCTTTGCCCTTTAATTCTTTCAGATTGGCAAGAGATTACAAAAGAAATAACGAACATTTTCGGAATAGATGTTGATAGCTATTTTGTCACATTTTACCTGGGCAAAATCTTGGACAAACTCATGGCTCAGGATGAATATCTCTACAAATACCTTTTGCAGTGAGCAATAAAGCCTTAACACAGAATTGGCTGTAGGTAAACCGTCCAACAAAGCATGATTGGACTGCTACTGTCCACATTGTGTGGAGAAATTGAACTTTTCCTTAAGATGATATGATAAACATGTAAAACACTGGAGAGAATTGACTACATAGTCTATATGTGCCTATACAATGTAACCCATTGCTTATGTAATTGAAAGATCCTGTTCTGTACTAGTATTAAGTTGACCATACCAACTCTTTCCTTTTGACTCAAAAAACACCAATAAAAATAAGTGGGGCTGTAGATTTGCACACATTTTTATTGTCATAGCGTCACATCACTGCACAACAAGTCACAAAAACAAAAAAAACATGCAATTAAGCACCTAAAAAGAAACAAAGCTTGAAGCATCTGCAGTAGATCAACTTGCTGTCAAATGAAACATTCACAAGCCACAAAGAAGAAGAAAATTAAATGAATTTATAATGGGTGTATTTGGACAGGCTGATCAGACGTTCATCAAAATTTGGTTTGATTTGTCACAGTCCCAAACATTTCTTCTAGGGAATCCTCTGACCTTTCATCTTCTTGACAGTTTATGCCTTCCATACACATTTTATCTGACACCCTCTCACATCTAAAGACAATGTGTCATAATTTTGCAAAGACAGGGGATCTTGCAGGGTCACTATTTGCAAGACTACAACTAGATTCCTTTTGAGATTATTTCCCATCCTGCTCCTGGTGGAAATTTAGAAGAAGGAAAACTGTTGATCAATGGAGCAGAAACAGAAGCAGCTTTTGGCCACAGCTGCTCTTGTGTGTGCTGTGGTTTGTTCTGAAAAACCAGCCAAAAAGAAAAAGAGAAGACAGAATGTGGATACGACCCCAGTTGAGAGAACGGTGATGACAAGGATGCACCTCCCCGGAGTCCCCACCATGTTTACTATCTACTTGGTTTGCTGCTTCCTGTTTGGTGCTGGAGAGAGGGCACCTATTGGTTGTTGACAATGTTCATTGAACTTCACTATTTGCGTGAGAGCCAAGACTAAAAACCTCCAATAGTATTAAACATGTTTAATTTTATCTGAACGTCAAGACATGAAAAGACTGACTTAAGGCAGCTCGGACTGAGTTTTATGACCACCTTACACCAAACGATAGAGAGGAGAGAGTGCCACAACTCTAGCAAAACTCTCATGATTTTATTCCAACATTGGAAATTTTTCTGCAACAGTGCAATCACTTGTAAAGTTGTTTGTTGTAAGGGTGGAATTACTTGTACTGACATGAGATTTGTTGTGATATTCATTGTACCCAAAAGGATGAACTAATTTCCTATATAGCACCACCATCAGGACACAGTTTTCACTTGTTCACAAGAAATAAATAAAATCTAATGGACAGATGGCCATGAAATGTATTGAGCTCTTGTAATGATCCCATTTAAAGCAGCAGTTCGTAAGTTTTTTCTTATATTTTTTTTTTTTGGGGGGGGGGGGGGGGTGAAATATGCTCCAGAGTATATCTTATGTGGAGAGGTGCTGTCAAAGATTTGTGTGACCCAGGCTTATTGAACAGTAGAGATGTTCCCTTCCCAAGTTTTTAGAAGGGCCTCACCCTTTTAACCAATCAGAGAAGGCCAAAGTCAGGGGGCGGCATGTCTGTCAATCAATAAGTGAATACACCTCTTGCCTACTGCTCCTCTCGTACCAATGCTCCAAGCTAGCTTTAGCTGCTGGAAGACGACGCTTACTCACAGGCTCCCGATACCTGCATTAGCCAAATCGAAGAGCTCCTTTACTTCCAGTACCCCGAGGAGAAATCAATACATCAGGTAGCTTTAATCTACGGCAACACACAGGACAAACTTAACATCTTAAGTCTCACTAGTCCTCAGGCATAGCAACTAGTTTGGTTATTCTCTGAAACACACTGGACACATTGTGAGTAAATGTTATGACATAAATTTTCATCTCTCTTAATTCTCAACTACATATTTATTTCAAAACATATGATTAAGAGGAAAGGCTTTGCCTCCAATATTAATATTGATACTACTGTGACTCCAGCAATAAAGTCTGACCAGCAGGCTAAATGTAGTCCCGTCCTATGGAGCTTGAAGAACTGAGCCACTCTTGTGCTCTTTCTTTGGCAGCAGGAAAAACCCCCTCAGTATGTTATAGTGTCATCGGACTGAAATTGCACTGAGGTTGTTAAAAGTATTGAGTGTATAGGCTTTATGTGTTGGGCTACCTCTATATTAAGGCACACAGGGAGTCTAGAAATAGACAGCTTGTGTGTTGCCACAGTCTGGGTTGTAAAGAGATTGTGTGTACGTGCACGGTGTTGAGCTGACTCACAAAATCAATAGTGTTACATTGTAAACGACTGAAATATCATATTTCTCACAAGTTTATGCAATACAGCAAGCTGGTCTGGCCATGAATGTCTCTTTTGTTCTCACATAAATGAACAATTTGGTTGATTTGTTTCATGTGTTTACTTATGAGTCATGTTCACTCAAAATTGTTCCCTCTGTATTCATGTGTGTGTCTGTTCAAACCGTCATCTCTAGTGACGGTTTCAGTTCATTTACAGTCTCCGTGAGTGCAGACTTGACTCGCTACTGGAAGCATCACACAGCACAGAGTCCTCCTGAAAGGCCTCTCAGAGTGGATGAGGGAGGTCCACACATAGACGCTTGTGTTTTCACTCTTCTCCAGTTCAAATTATCCAAATATGAGCAGCCGCATGCTGGAAACAAGCTGAAATATTGCTGACACAGGATGGGATCAAGTGGAACCAGACTGAGGGTTTTTCTTGAGGGTGACAAATTTCAAGCTCGGGAAAAGTGCTGAGGCGTCTGTTTCGGTTCAGTTGATGCGCTTTCTGTTCACACTTGCAAACACACACGTATGCACCCACTCACACACATACAAAAACAGACAAAAAATGACACACACTTGAATATATGCAATACATAACCATATAGAGGTGACCAAACCAGTTTTAATGATCTAGATGGTTTGCACACACAAAGAATTTGAGTTGGTGGGCATCTGTTTCACGTTACCTTTATATACCACAGCACAAATTATAGTATATTTAAAATTTATTTTATTTAGATCCAGTAATTTGATTCTTTTTTATATAAATATGCACATAGACTATCTCAGAGACAACCTGACGGCCCCCATAAATATGTGAGAGACATACCTAAAGACACGGATTTACACGTACAGATTTAGATACTATAGGTATGAATAGGCATAAATATACCACTGTGCTCTATACAGCCAGTACCCAGTTGAGCATGCCCTCCCTCCCACATACACATACAGTACATATATACATGCCTATAATGTACACAACCCACCTAAAATGCAACAGCAAATACTCTACATTAAAATACACTACTTTATAGATGTCAGTGGTCTATAGTGAGTTGCAGGTTACAGAGTCAAACTTGTACCTGATTTTGCACATGCTGTAGACTGTAAACCAGCTCTACTTAAAGGATAAGGCTGGCAATTTTCTATATTTTTCTTACTCTCAACAAATCTCATGCGCAGAGCCAAGTCAACAATGAATTAATCTACTTATAAGTATTGTGCATGTATCCAAAGCCTGATATATCTTATTCCGCTGTGCCATAGACCTCCGTTCTTGTCCAAAAACTATTAAAAACATGTCAATGAGCCACACCGTCATACTGGGTGACATGTTCCTTCATTACGAAGAGATTGGGTTAGTATGTTTATAAATGGCTCCAAAGACTAATAACAGCGTTCATATTTTCAGTCTCCATAGAGTAGGTCTGTGTACAGAACATGTGCAGGAACGTGATTCTGCTCACAGAGCTTCATGAGCTTGTTGTGCTACGTATCACAATATCTTGACTTCGTACATTGTAAATTTGTCAAAGAACTTTAGTACAAAGTCAAGAGACAGTGGCCTCACACAACACTAATCTCTGGAGACTGAAAACATTGTATTAGTCTTTGGAGCCATTTCTAAACAAACTAACATGACCAAACTCTTTGCATTGAAGGAACGCATCACCCAGTGCAGCCATGTGGCTCACTGATGTGTTTTTAATAGTTTTTGGACAACAACAGAGGTCTATGGCACAGAGGAATAAGACATATCAGGCTTTGGATACACACACAATACTTGTAAGTAGGATGAGTTTATTGTGGGTTTGGCTCTGCACATGAAAGTTGTTGACAATAACAAAAATATAGAAAATTGCCAGCCTTATCCTTTAATGCACTGAGAGAGAGAGACACGCTGTCAGACAGGGAGGCAGGCAAGTTAACAGACAAATACTAACGTGTGAAATATCAGACAAGAAGAGAGGCTGATCAACAGGTAGGACAAGAGGTGCACTGGGCTGAGTGTGAAGAGGACAGACACAAACACATGGTTGAGGCTTTTTCCACTCTGTTCGGTCTAGTGGACCAGCATGTTGGTCTAATGATGTGTCTTCAGGAAATTAACACATATCAAGACAGCATATGTACTGTATTTAGCAACAGTTCACATCTCAGCAGCGTCCCAGCTTCCAGTAACAGTTTGAAGAAACATCAACATACTGTAGATGCCAGAAATTTATACACTTCCCAGAATCCCTTCCTGTGTTTGAAATTTGCCTGAAATAGACACACTCAGTTCAGCTTTATATTACTGTGTAGTAGTATATAGTTGTAGTAGTATATAGTAGTCAGAAACTGAGTCACATATGTTGTTTATAAGGACATATACTGCATTTAGTATGTATTTACTTTATTTAGTATTTATCTCAAAATACACAAAAAGCTGCTGCTTTTTCAAAACATGAAGATAAGTTTACCTTTGTGACTAAACATTAACCAGAAGGCATGAGCTGCCCAATCAATCCAAAAATAGAGAGACAGGTTAGACTTGTACTCTGCTTTGTGACCAATAACATAACCAAAACAAAAACAAGGCACACTGCTTTGCAAAAATTAAAAAGCCTTTAATAAATGGGTTTATAGCACCTACGCGTTTCAACTCACAGTCTTAATAAATGGGCTTAGCAACTGAGTTGAAACGCGTAGGTGCTAAACACATTTATTAAAGGCTTTTTAATTCTTGCAAAGCAGTGTGCCTTAGTATTTTTTCTCTATGACTTATTGATCACAAAAAGAAGTACAAATCTAATCTCTCTCTCTTTTTGGTCTTATGATATGTCCTTGGATCCAAAGAGCACCTGTTTTTTGATACCTGCGTTTGTGAAGTAGCACTCCTCAGCTAATCTACTGGCATTTGCTCACCTAATCAGTTCCACCATTTTTTTTTAATGAGCTCAACATTAAATGGGAATTTTTTTCAGTTAAGCACTGAAAAACTGTGGGTGTTCAAACCCAGTCAGAGAAAAAAAAAAAGTTAAATTCCAGGCAAAACCTCTAATTTTCCAAAGAGATGTGTGTAATATCATGTTAATAATGAGTCATACGTTTACGAAAGAAAAATAACTATTATCTGACGGAAAGGAATCCTCACAATTTGCCAAAAGGTGTGTCTGACATATGCTTGTTATTAATTGTGCAACTTCTATGTTTGACCAGTAGAGGGTGCCCACTCTGATCAGACAGTAGTTTCTTAATGATGTGCATGTATTAGATTAATATGAGATCATATGGGATCACATTATAATTTTAATATCTTGCAATCACTAAATGCATATTGAAAAACACCTCGTGGTGCAACATTTTCTTTTCTTCCTATGATGGATGGTTGTTACACAAGGCGTTAATATGAAAATGAGGGCTGCATGTCACGTACTGTGTGTGTGTGTGTGTTTGTGGCCTGTCATAAGGCCTTCTTTCACCCAGTCCTGGCCAGGCATCTCCTCTATCCGTTAGGGAAAGGCAGTAGTGTATGTGTGTGTGTGTGTGTATGTGTGTGTGTGTGTTGACACAGCCTCTTGCAGTCTATCAAGCGGGAGGGCTGCGTTTTTTACAGCCTCTCCATGGAAGTGAATAGCTGCTTTATGACTGTCAGGGCTCACTCACTAAATATAAATGTGTATATGTGGATGTGTGAGCCACACTGATAGCTGCAGTGAGCATGTCGGGACAACAAGGATCAGAAGACATACAGGTGATCTTCTCTGCATCATTCTCTGACTGTCTCTAATAGGCTGTTGATGTTTTATGCAGGCTTATGGGCACATTAGGATGCTGTAGTCTCACACTCTCAACTGCCAAGAACAATAATTGTGCAGGAATTTCTCTCTGTGACACTTGATGCAAAGGTGTACTGAGCTACAGAGTTTGCTGTTCATAATTTGCAGGGTGTCTATCAAAGACTCATCATGCAAGTACAGCTGCATTCCTCAACTCTAAGAGGAACTGTCTGGAAAAGTTGAGTTTCATTCTTGTTTTAACCAAAGAAGGATTTAACCATCAGTTAACGTGAGTGTTGACAGTCATACTTAGCATTAGAGAAAGAAACCAAAGACACAGACATCCAAAAATCAGGATCATAGAATAAACTGAAGGCACAAAACAAGACAAAAGATCCGCACACATTGTTGAAAAAACAAAACTGACAATTCCTGATGAAGATCGAAACGTTGCTCTGTTTAATTAAATTTGCTGGGAGCTGTCAGTGCAGAGTGCAGATCTTTTGTTTGACTTTTGCCTAAGAGAAAGAAACCTCCATAATACAAAAGTGTTTTCTGGTGGATTTAAAGATGAATATCTTTTTAATATCTCTAAAATCCATTATTTCTGCCAAACAGGTGTCCATAAAAGTGACATTGAAGTGATATCAAGGAGTAAATCTGTTATCTTAACTCTCTCTGAACGTCATCTTTCTTCAGGAAGAGGTTGTCATGCAGTATTTTAATATTGTGGCTGGTCGAGCTCGAGCTACTTTAGTTTTTTTATTAGTGAAATTACATTCGTTTTTTTCTTCTTGACAACTGTGATAAATGGCTCCGTCGTTACTGCATCTATTTTAAGCCTCAACCATTAATGAAATGTAATCCAAAGCCACTGTGGCATGAACTGAGAAATGATAGTGCAGTTTGATGTAAAGATCAGTCTCAGTTTCAGTAAACATGGCAGAGTTTATGAGTCATAGTAACAGCGAATATCTTCCCCCTTTTCAGGAAATCTCTGGGAGAAAGTGAGCAAGAGAGGTAGAGAAAAAACCTAACACAGTGAGACACTCAGTGAACCCATTCACCTCATTATCCATCATTAGTGACTGTGCACACTCTTTATCCATGGAAACTACATAGAGAAAAGTTTCCTGTTTCTTTAACCGTGCATTTGGGTACAGAACTAAACTGGTCACACCACACACATTTTAACATTTTAACTACCTTTTCTCTATAGGTGTCTACATTAATTTGACTGCTGATAATCTTATACGGTTAATGTTTCAGTGCTGCACATTTTAAACAGACCTTTTCACCCCTGTTTCCTCTCCATTTCTGTCTCCCGGTAAGCTGAATGTAACCAAAGAAAACAAGGACTTGTTTGTCAGCAGGCTTTCAAAATCCAAGATGACCATCAATGATAGGGTGCCCATTGAATCAGTGAAGACAGAGCGCTATAGAGAGCATTTAGCTGTTTTTTTTTAAATGCATTACATAATATCAAGTGTTTAAAAAAAGGTTTTTGGATGCTGCATATGCGGTGAGAGAGAGAGAAGATGAGGAGAAGGAGGGAGAGGCGGTTACTGGTTTTTAGTGAACACTACTTCCTTATGCTGCAGCACAGACTGGCTTCTCATGTCCTGCTGCATGATGGGATAGAGAGCCGCTCCACATTTTCTTGACATGTTGCCAGGCTCACATCAACCACACCAGGCTGTCTGGCAGCGACCAGGGCCGGTCTGCTGAGAAACGACTCAATGGGAAGCAAAGGGAACTGTGGGATTATGGAAATCTATGTAAAGGCCTGTTATTACCTTCATACCTCAGCTGACTGTGTGTGGTTTTTTGTGTGAGGCAGCTGATGAATAAGTTCACCTAATTAAATAAAAGGTCTGTATGTATTATATCTCTCAAATGAGAAAAAAAAATGGATCCACATTTAATGCTAAATGTGCATGTCAGGTATTTTTCTGATGCTCCTACGCAGTGATTATATTTCTAGAAACACTTAAACCAATCCAGAATAAACGAATAATGTGATGAAGACTGTTGGACTGTTTTTTTTCTCCAGCTGGTTATTCAAAATATAAAAACTAGATGCACAGCATAAAACTGCTTTGCATAATGTATTCAGAATCAGAATCATCTTTATTGGCCAAGTATGTTTACACATACAAGGAATTTGACTCTGGTTTACACAGAATAACAACACAACAATCTTCAGAAATATACACAAGGAATGACTATATAGATGTGAAACTGTTTCTGTGGGCTGTAAACAGGATACAAATAGTGCAAATAAGTAATGAGTGCAAGGAGTGATGAGATAAATATTAAATGGTAAAAAAATTACTTTATGTACATACTGTAAAGTAGGTGGTTATGTATAGTGTATGCAATCTGTTCAGATATACAGCAGTGAGTGACATGTATTGCACATTTTGTATTCTAGATAAATAAATATATATAATCTGTTGGTACAGCGGGTATTATAGTGTTACAGGGTTATGACACAGTGTCACAGTGAGTTAAGCGTTTGTGACGGCGAGGGGGGAGAAACTGTTCCTGTGTCTGGTGGTTTTGGTGTACAGTGTTCTGTAGCGCCTACCAGAGGGGCGAAGTTGGAACAGGTTATATCCAGAGTGTGAGGGGTCTGCAGTGAGTCCCTGCCTGTTTCCTGACTCTGGAGGAGTACAGATCCTGGATGGTGGGCAGGTCAGCACTGATCTTTCTGCAGACTTGACTGTCCATTGTAGTCTGTTCCTGTCCTGTTTGGTGGCAGATGCAAACCAGACAGTGATGGAAGTGCAGAAAACAGACTCAGTGACTGCAGTGTAAAACTGGATCAGCAGCTCCTGAGACATGTTACATTTCCTGAACTGGTGCAGGAAGTACATCCTCTGCTGGGCCTTTTTTATGACAGTGTCGATGTTGGATTCCCACTTTAGGTCCTGGGAGATTGTAGATCTCAGAAACCTGAAGGATTCGACAGCTTGCACAGTGTTGTTGAGTATAGTAGGGGGGGCAGTGATGGGGGGCTCCTCCTGAAGTCCACTGTCATCTCCACAGTGAGCGTGTTCAACTCCATGTTTGTTGAACAACATGGAGTTGAACTGACGGGTCTCCTGAGTTGCAGTTGTTGGTGTAGAGGGAGAAGAGCAGCAGGGAGAGCAAACATCCCTGAGGGGCGCCAGTGCTTACTGTTCAAGTGCTGGATGTGATTTTTCCCAGCCTCACCTGCTGCTTTCTGTCTGTCAGGAAGTTTGTGATCCACTAACAGGTGGAGGGGGGCACAGTGTGGGTGAGTTTGGTCAGGAGGACTTCTGGGATGAACACCGAGCTAAAGTCCATGAACAGGATCGTTGCATACGTCCCTGGGAGTTGAGGTGTTGCAGGATGTAGTGCAGTCCCATGTTTACTGCATCATCCACTGACCTGTTTGCCTGGTAGGCAAACTGCAACAGGTCCACAGGATGTCCTTCAGGTGGGTCAACACCAGTCTTCGAAGGACTTCATGACCACAGACATCAGGGCGATGGACCTGTAGACATTCAATCCAGTCATGGAGGGTTTCTTGGGGACCGGGATGATAGTGGAGCAGGAGGGGACTTCACACAGCTTCAAAGATCTGTTGAAGATCTGTGTGAAGATGGGGGCCAGATGGACAGGGCAGACTTTCAGACAGGGTGACATGTCTGGGCCTGATGCCTTCCTGATCTTCTGTCTCTGATAGAACTGACGCACATCCTCTTCACAGACCATCAGTGCCGATGGGGAACGAGGAGATAGGGGGGAGGTGTAGCAGGGGGTGCAGTTGGTTGTGTGATGTCTGAGTTGGAGCAGTGAGGGGTGTGAAAGTGGGCTGATCAAACCTGCAGTAAAACACATTCAGGTCGTCGTCTAGTTGAAGGTTGTCTGCAGTGTGGGGGAGGGTTTCCTGTAGCTGCTGATGTCCTGCAGGCCTCTCTACACTGACGCAGGATCGTTAGCTGAAAACCTGTTTTTCAGCCTTTCAGTGTAGCTTGTCTTTGCTCAAACATCCTACTGTGTCTCACAAAATTAACAATGATTGAGAGGATTTTGATTGTAGAGGGTTTACTAAACATATAGTACTGTCTCATTTCAAAGATATCTTTTGTTCAAATGATACAATAACATAATTTAAAATGTATTTATGTGGAGTTCATTCAGTGATACAGTGTTTTTGTGTGTTGTATTTTCTTCCCTTTCTGTTTGTCTTTCTCTCACTTATGTTCTCTCTCCAGGTACCTTCCGGCAAATCGGTTTCCACCTGCGTGTGTCTGTTCAACAACTCATTGGCTGATTTAAATCTGAAGGAACCAATTGTCATCCAGAGTCCTCTAAAAAAGAGCAGAACTCAAGTGTAAAGGCTCTCATTCTGCCCCTGACTTATATGTGTGTTTTACCTGTTGGTATTCTATTACATTAAACTTGTTAAACAATGTAAGAGCTATGTGGTGGGAGGTTAGGGGCGTTAGGTGTTGGGGTAACCTGTACACTCACGTAAGTAATGTTTTTTGTTTAAGTCACTATGTAGATGAGCAAGTTAGGTCTTTTGTTTGGGTCTTTGTTTTCAGAGTAGTGATTAATTAAGCCAAGTTTTGTTTTAATTAATTTATTTTACTTTGGAACAACCATTTTGTCCTGTTGTCCCCCACATGTTGAGAATGTTCATGTAATTCTAAATATTGTCAATAGTTAAAATAAATTGTGCGTTTTTCCATTCCTCTACTTCAATTTCATTTGTCATGTTGCTGTTTCTGCTTCCACTAGTCCACCAAGGAGAGATACTGTAACAACACATTAATATTTTCACACATACCTCTAGTCAGCCTTAAGGACCATTGCTACATTATTGAGAGCGAGTCTAAATTTTGCCCAAGGGAAAGATAATGAATGTTCAGCATCAGTCAGTTTATTATGTGACTTGATTTAATGTTTATTTGAATTGTCTAATATTTTCAGTGTATCTGTATTCAATAATAAACCAACATTAATCTGTATAAATTTATTTAGAAACTGAGAATTGTAAATGGCCCACATACAGTCTGTGGTTCAGTCTGCATCCTGCAAATGAATAATCTCCAAATTTTCTGCAACCACGGAAACCTCTGACTGCTCGGTATGACTTGGAGGAAAATGGGAAGTGATTAAACCACAGTTGAGCTTTGACTGAAGTTTATAAATGATCCTTTTTATTTAAACAGACACAAGCAACTGAGAAACCAATTACATAGATAAAAAGAGAGAGTAATAGTGCTAATTCATAAATTCAGCAAACATCCGCATTTAGGAATAATAAAATATTACTTTGTACTAACTATTTCAGTATTTCCATTTTGTACAACATTATTCATTTTACTCCACTGCATATTAGAGGGAAATATTGTACTTGAGTAGTATTTACTTGAGTATTTCCATTTGATGCTACTTTATACGTCCACTCCACTACATTTATCTGACAGCTTTTCAGATGAAGATTTGACACAATGGATAATACAACAAGCTTTTAAAATACAACACATTGTTAAAGATGAAACCAGTGGTTTCCAACCTTTTTTGGCTTTTGACGTCTTACAAAAAGCAGTGTGTAGTCAGGGTCTCATTTCAGATGTCTATGAGTTGTTAACAGATCCACCAAATAGTGATTTATCCCTCTAAACTTCTCACATGGTTTCATTTCAATAAATGTTCAAATGATCCAATATTTCAAATAAAATCAAAGATTAGAGAAAAAGTCCAAAAGCTTTCCTCTCCCATTAATCATCTCACGACCCCTCAGATTTATCTGGTGACCCTTTAAGGGGCCTGACCCCTAGGTTGGGAACCACTGGACTAAACTAGCTAACTGTATATAAAGTAGTTCAAACTAGCTCCACCTCCAGCAGCTACAACAGTAACATGCTGCTTACACACTGATGCTTCAGTATTAATAATCTAATGATGTCATATATAAAAATATATCAGTCAGAGGGACCAAACCACTACTTTTACTGCAATACTTTTAACTACATTTTGCTAATACTGCTAATATTAATACTTCATTCAGGAGTATTTTTACATTGCTGTATTGGTACTTTTACTTAAGTAAAGGATCTGAGTACTTCTTCCACCACTACCTATATATTTATTTCACCATATATATTGAGCATCTTTGGCACAAAACATCCTTTTTATCTTATCTCCTTAAGTGTGCAGTGCTGCAGAGCTGCAGTACATCTATTCGGCCGCTGGATGGCAGTGACGTCGTGGCTTTAAAAAAACTCAACTTTATGTAAAAAAAAAAGAAAAACAAAAAGGTGAAGAGAAAGAAAGGGAAGGAAGCTAGCAGCAGCAGCAGCAGCAGGCGGCAGCAGCTAACCGGCAGCACTGACCGGACATCAACTTTCAGCTTGTAGCTCACAACTTTACAGTCAGTTAAAAAAAGAAAAAACTGAAGTAAACTCAGGCAGCAGTTTCCCCTTCAGTCACAGTTCAGTCAGGGGGAAACGAGGAAGTGAACAGCTGACTGACTTCAGTAGATTTCCGCCGGTAAGTCCCGTTGATTTTAACATTTTTATAACGCTCTCAATGTCTGGCTGTGAGTCCTGCCAGAGAGGAAAGTTGGACTCCGCCGTTGTGTCGGTGGAAATATCTAAAAGCAGATACACGTTTATCGCCTTGTATTGTAAGCTGTGTCTGTCAAGAGTGCTGTGTAGTGAGCAGGCCGACGCACTGATTTATTTAATGTGTGTTTTCAGCGGTTTATTCATCCCCACCGGAACCACGCGTTCATCTGACTTCATTCATTGAGGTTTTTATTGTCATTTGAAGGCTTGAAACAGGCAGCTGGACACCTGTGATGGTTTCTCTCAAACAGCTTGTATAAACCACCGAATCGAGAGGTCAGATTATCACCAGTTTGTTGTTAAAAAGTATCAAAGCTGATTTGGCCACTTTTGAAATGTGAATTTGACAATAACTTACAAAGAGAGTGGAACTGGGAGTGCTGACAGAAGTGTGTGTGGCTGCTGTGGGTGGGAACATGTGAGTCCTTCCTCCATGAACTGTTATACTCTCTGAGTATTGACAGGAAAGTTTTTATAGCTGATTATTTTCACTCATTTTGATTAACCTATTGACTATTCCTCGTTTGGTCTTGTTAGAAATGTCCATCACATTTTCCCCTAAATCCCAATTTGACATCTTACTGTAGCTTCTTTTGTTCAACTAACAGCCCAAAACACCAAATATTCAATTTTACATAACAGAAGACAAAGAAAAACAGGAAATCATCACTATTGAGAAACCTGAACAGAAACACGTTTGGCATTTTTGCTGTTGATTGCTGTTGTTGATGAACTAATCAATAAATTGACTAATTGATTTGGCTCTGAGAATCATCATCTGGGAGTTAATATATATCTGTATATATATATATAGTAGGGATGCAACTAACTATTGCTTTCATTGTTGATTAATTGATTAGTCGCTTGGTCTATAAAATGTCAGAAAATGGTGAAAAATGGCGATAAAGTTGATGTCTTTAAATGTCTTCTTGTCACAGAAGACTGAATTTAAAAAACAGAGAAGCCAGAGACAGAGAATTTGGACACTTTTTTAACTAAAAATATGACTCAGAAT